>NW_020175018.1:15076896-15083173 GCF_003031525.2 Neophocaena asiaeorientalis asiaeorientalis | reverse complement strand
GGGCGGGCGCCGGGGGGGGCCGGGGGAGGGGGCGGCCCGTCAGGAACGCGGCGTCGGGTCGTGTGGGCGCCTCCCGGTCAAAAGCCACAATGGCAGACCGTTAACAGCGCAGATTAAGGACTTTGTCAATTACCTCTGAAGGCTGCACCGGGCGGATTAAATGCTTTTAAAAGTGCTGCCGATGGAAAGGGGCGACTAAGAAACCTCTCCCGGCACAAATCCCTCCTCTCCCGGGCAGAGGAGGAGGCGGGGGCTGAGGCAGCACGGGGCGCGCCCGGCAAACGCGGGCGATCGGCCGGGAGCGCGGCAGAGCGCGGAGCTGCTGGTACTCGAGACCGCGGCGCCGGCGGCTGCCGCGGCGGCGGAGACCCCCATTCAGCCCGCGGGCCGCCTGGGCTGGGAGGCGTCGGGCCGGCTCACCGTCCGCGAGCGCCGGGACACAGGTCTACCGACTGTGGCCGAAGCGCCCCCAGAGCCGGCTCGCGGGTCGGGGTCCGGAGGGGGCGGTCCCTGGTGGCTGGAGACTCCGGGACTGGGCGCACTGGCCCCGGGGTCCGGACTCAGACCTCGGAGACCGGCAGGGGGCGCACGCCGGCCGGCCCACACCCCAGGCCCAGCCCGGGTCTCAGGGTGAGCCCAGCGCCCTGAGGGGGCCAGGAGGAGCGCGGCGCCGCTCCTCAGACACGCCCGACGGCCCATCCCGGGCGTCCACGGGGCCCGCCCGGCGCCGCGTCCCCCGCGCACGGCGAGTTGGCGAGGGTCCGGCCCGGGAGGAAGTTTGCGAGGAGGCGGCCCCACGGGCTCTCGGGCCCCTCCGGAGCCGGCGAGGGCCTGGTTGCCCGCGGCTGTTTACTGCCCTCCGGGCTGGGCCCGGGGGTCTGGGCCGGTCTGCCTCCTCTTTATTAGGCTTTGGGGAGGTGGAGTTTATCGCCGTCCGCAGTGTGTGCGTGTGTGTCAGAGGGAGACCGGGGGAGCAATAAAAGGCAAAGAGAGTACGAGACAAAAAAGACACGGAGATTGAGAAGGAGGAAGGGAGCAGGGAGGAGGGAGGAGTGCGGCCGGCGGCTCTCGCGCTTCCGCTCCCGCTGTCGCCCGCACACACCCGCGCATACGCCGGCAGGCACACACACACGCACACCCGCACACGCACGCCCGCTGGCCCGGGCCGCCCCGGCGCTGGGCACCGAGGCGGGAAGCCGGCGAGCAGAACGCGCCCCTCGTCCGAGCCCGCGCCCACGTCGGCGCCTTTGCGCTCCGCAGCGGCGCGCCTCGCCCGGCGTCCCCGCCAGTCCTGCCGGAAGATGGTCAACGACCGGTGGAAGACCGTGGGCGGCGCTTCCCAACTTGAGGACCGGCCGCGCGACAAGCCGCAGGTACGCGCGGCCCGGATCGTGGGGACATGGGGCGGTGGGCGAGGCAGTGGCCTCTCTGGCCTGCGGGCTGGGCACCCGGGCTGGAGTTTGGGGCGTACCCCCGTGAGGCTCGACAGGCCCGGGTTGGGGCGGGCACCCTCCTCTCCTCCTCCTCCATAGGAGGCTTGAACTTGAGGTTCGGGCTGTGGATGGGGGCGGCACCCCTGCAGAAGCCCCTTTGCTCCACAACGGACTCGGGTGCACATCTGCGCAGAGGCAGTGGGGGACCTATGGAGTTTACAGTGTCACCGGCCCTTAAGTGTGAGTCTCCGTTTCCTCACCTCTACAATGGGCATCTGGACCACTAAGTATTCACCCTGAGCACCCCCTGTGCTAGGCGGCTGGCATGCGCCCCATCACCCCCATCTCCTCTGGATCCTCACACTTTAGCCAGCCTACCCCCGACCCCATACAGTAGAGAATCAATAAATATTTGCCTCATGTGAGAACCCTGGATATTGTGATTCTCCAGCTTTAAGACAAGGAAAGTAAGACTCAGCGAGGATTGCTTCTGCCCGAGGCTATGCAGCTCTGCTGGGATTTGAACCTGGATCCTCGGGCTCCAGGTCTGTTCATTCCACCCTTCCTGCTGCCTCTTCAGGGGCAGTGGAGGGTGCCCAGGGCTGTGGCCTGGAAGGGGGTGAGGACAGAGCTCCAGGGCTGGCCAGAGAGGGGGCTGGAGATGGGAAGCTGAATGGAGGGGCAGCCCTGAGGCTGCCCCAGGCTGGGCTGCCAAGGGACTGGGGCAGGCAGGCGAGATGAGGAGTCCGCTCGGCAAGGAGAGGAAATAATGGAGCTGCCCGTTTTAAATTTCAAATTTCTCCCAGACAGATGTCATTGGGGAAGGAACAGTTCTTGTTTGCAGTGGCAGGAAGGGGGTGGCAGGGGCGGGCCTTGGCGGCCCCTCACTCCCAGGAGCGGCAGCCTGCGCATTCTGTCTGGAGTGACACTGCCGTGGCATGCCTCCACACTTTGCAAAGCCCTTTCCCGACCGTCTGCACAGTCTCACTTTCTGCAGCAGCCTGGGGGCTAGGCAGGGATGCACATGCCCACGTCACAGGGGGATGGTGGCTCAGAGAGGTCGAGGCACGCACCCAAGTCACACAGCATGTTAGCAGGAGAGCAAAGATTCAAAGCCAGGTCTGACCCCAAGGCTCTCCCAATGCCTTCCCGGGCTGGTCTATTCCTCTGTTAAATCAGGTGCGCACCCAAGCCAGCCCCAGACAAAGAGTCCTCTCCTGCTGGGATCTGACTTTCTCCCAGCTTAGCAAGAGCAGTCTTACCTCCTCGACTTGTTCAAGCCATCTCCAGCCTGGCCCGCTCTCCCTTCCCGTTAGTTTCCTTACAGGTACTGGTTGCTTGTCATCTTGTCCTTTGCCAGCCTCTGGTCCCACACCAGACTGCCCATTTCCAAACCTTTGCTGTCTCATCTTCCCCCAGACACACTCACACACACACACACACTTCACTCAGGAAAACCCTACATGTACTTCAAAACCTACTCAGATGCCACCTCCTCCAGGAAGCCCTCCCTGATGCCTGGTGGCTCTGCCTTGAACTCCCAGCAGCATTTAGCCTGTGCTGCTCAGCTGCCTTTATCTCTCCCTGCCATGTTCCCTAGCCTTGAGTCCCTATTCCATCAGGAGCTCCCTGTGGACATGCACTTCTTCTGGGCCCCCATCCTGGGGTCTCCCCCTGAGTCCAGTCTCCTGTCCTTCCATGCAGCTCAGGTTGGGAGCTGAGGGATATTTGCTGAATTGAACTGCATGAAGCCCTGCCAGGAGGAACTGTGGGAGAGGAGCCAGCAAGTGCTGATGTGTCTCAAGGGGAGGTGGCTTCTGGGGGATCTATTTGAAATGTGGCTTTAAAGCCTCCTGGGTAGGCCCCAGCCTCTCCACTGCTTCCTGGAAAATATATTCCAGCTGACACCAGGCCAGAGCCCAGCTGTCTGTCCCTTGGCATTGGAGGCTGCTGAGCGCTTGTGGTCCTAGAGGCCTGGGCCAATATCAAGCACCACTTCCCCACTCCACTCCTTTGGTGATCCAGCATATAGACAGGCTGTCCTATGCCAGCTCCAGGCTTGCCTGAAGATTCAAATACGAGACAAGGCCTTTCCTGTGCCCACTGTTGGAAGAGAGAACCTCACCTGCCCTGGTTCCCTTGGGCCTGGCCTTCTCTCCTCCTTTGCTTCTCCAATAGTTTCATCTTGACTATTGACATGCTGTGTGACTCTGGGTAAGTTACTCCCCCTCTCTGAGTCTGGGCTTTACCATCTACAAAATGGGAAGAGCAATCCCTGCTTCCTCCTCACTTCACAAGGGCTGTTAACGAGGGCCGAGTGAAATACCGGTGTGCTTTGCAGACTGTAAAGCTCTGTGCACCCTTGAGGAGGGTCGCTCTTAAAGTAGCCTGTCCCTTTTTACAGGCTGTCAGTGTCCCGATCTCCCCTTTGCCCACCAGGGAAAGCAACTTGACCACCCAGTTCCCTCCAGAAGGGCCTGGCTGAGGTTCTTTAACAGGGCACTTCCTCCAGAAAAGATGCCAATGCCACACTCTTGAGTGCCAGCTGGGTTCATTTGCAGATCTCTCCTTTCTTAGTCAAACCACCCTGGGAGGCTGGCGGCGGGAACGATCAACCCATTTGACAGATGAGGAAACTGAGGCTAAGAGAGCCGCAGCCAGGACTTGAACCTGGGTCCTCCAGGGTGGCCGATGAGCCTTATTGGGAAGATGCAGGGAGAGACGCTGACTGCCCTTGGCTCAGCCCACTCAGGCACATTATGGAATTCCCAAGGGGAGGGCTCCAGCGCCCAGTGTGTGATCCCAGGGCATGCGCAGCGCCCACTGCCATTGAAGGGCCTGCATCCGACTGTTGCTGTTTCAGGGACAGCCTTAGGCCGGCTCTGTCCCAGGCCTGTCTGGCCTCAGCTCCTCATTTGCTGGGTGACGTTGGACAAGGTGCCGACTCCGTTAGAACGTCCCTTCTGCCCTTGCAGAACGAAGGGGCTCTCGCAGCCTTAGGGCAGGAGATTACGGTGGAATATTTGCCAGGAGTTTGGAGTTGCTCAGATAAAAGGATCTAGAAATAGACATGATTCTCCTAGTCTTGGAGTGTGGGGCAGGAAGTCACCCTGTAACCTTCTCCCCTGTCGCGGGGAAGGGAGGGCTTTTTTCTGAGCAGTCCCTGAGTCAAGCCACTCCACAGGGAGGTCGACCTCTGAACTATCCCAGGCCATGTCTCCTAATATTTTCAAAACTTTGAAAAACATTCCAGAAAGGAAAAAAAAATTCTCATCGGGAAGTTCTTCTTGATGTCTAACCTAAACCCTGCTGCATTTAGTTCACTCAGTGACTATTTATAGAGTCCCTACCTCATCTAGGAGACGTAGCTGTGAACCTGTGCCTCGGGAGCTTAGAGTCTCATGGGAGGGACAAACTCACATCGTGGGATTATTACAAACCACGATGGGCACTATAAAGAAAACAATACACGCCTCTGTTGTCTTGTTGCTTGGGGTTTGAGTTGAGGTCACTGTGCCTGGGTTGAGAGAGAAGGAGGGTGAAGTAAGTGAAGAACAGGGGCTACAAGTCAAGGACTCCTTCCTTCTCCTTCTATTTCCTGGGCCCCTCCTCTGGCCACGGGCTGCCCCACGGAGCTCACCCGCTAGCCCAGTGGTGTGGCTGTGATGGGGAGGCCAGGAGGCCAGGGGAGGCCAGGGGTGGGAGTGCAGAGACCACTTCCCCGGGGAGGAGATGCTTAAGCTGAACAGCGTTTGCCAGATCTGTGCTTCAGGGACACCAGGGTGTGTTGTGGGAAATGACAGAAGCCAGGCAGGTGCAGAGAAGCACCAGGAGGAGGCTGGAGGGGGGCAGCTATAGCTGAGGCTGGTATGGGGGAGGCGGGGTGGGACCTGTTCCTGGGCCTCCGCAGCCCTGAAGGGGTCTGAGCACGAGTGTCCTGGGCCCTTTGCTATCAGGAGCGTCCCTGGCCGCTGGGTGGGGAATTGGTTGGCGGAGCCGGGAGGAGGCAGGGGCGCTAATGGGGAGATGGTCGTGGTGATGTAGAAGCAGATGACGGGGCTTGGACCAGGGCAGGGCTGGGGGCGTGGGGAATTAGAGGAGGGGATTAGAGGAGGTGGAGTGGACAGAGCCAGGTGCTGGCTGAGCGCGCGGGGTGAGGGAGGGGAGCACAGGGAGGTTTTGGAGGGGGCGGCTGGTGAGGCTGGTGCCATCCCTGGGTGGGAATCGCAGGAGGGCTCAGGTTTGGGGTGGAGCGAGCCTGGTTTGGGGCTCCATGGGCTGGAGGCCTGGAGCTGTGGGGGGTGGGGAGGGTGAGCAAGACCCTCACAAGAAACACCTGGAGACCCTCCCTCATCTGAAACGGACCCGGAGCTGAGTGCCGTCGGGGGAGTGACAGAGCTTGGGGGGCTTGGAGCCTCTGGGAGGGGGCAGATGTGAGCAGCTCCCAGACCCTTCTCTTTGTCCCCTAGAACACCTCTGGCCACTCCCCCCAGGGCCTTCCCGGTGGCCTGAGGCTTCAGATGGCCCTCAGCATAGGTCACATTAAGAGGCAGGACAGGGCTTCCCTGGTGGTGCAGTGGTTAGGAATCCGCCTGCCAAGGCAGGGGACACGGGTTCGAGCCCTGGTCCGGGAAGATCCCACATGCCGCGGAGCAGCTAAGCCCGTGTGCCACAACTACTGAGCCTGTGCTCTAGAGCCTGTGAGCCACAACTACTGAGCCCACGTGCCTAGAGCCCGTGATCCACAGCAAGAGAAGCCACCGCAATGAGAAGCCCGCGCACCGCAACGAAGACCCGAGACAGCCAAAATTAAATAAATAAAATAAATGAATTTATTAAAAAAA
>NW_020175018.1:15071376-15076750 GCF_003031525.2 Neophocaena asiaeorientalis asiaeorientalis | reverse complement strand
AAAAAAAAAGAGGCAGGACAGGGCACTCTTCCTCAGGGCTCATAGAACAAGCCAACGAGCCCTCTTCGCAAGTCTTTGGGACCCCAGAGTTTTGAGCAGAACATCCAGCTCCTCATTTTAAGGGGTCTCTGGGATCCCCCTTCTGCCAGGGTCAGGGGATCAGAGTCCAGCCCAGGTCAGGAGTCATTTGCCTGGCCGTGGGAGCAGATGTGGGCTCCTGGGGAGAGGCAAGGAAGACTCCCCCAGGGGCTCTAGGCTGGGCAGGGGCTGGGCTGCCTGCCCCCTACATGATCCATGAGCCCATGTGCAGCTCTGAGTCCCTGCTGGGCCCAGAGCACGCACCACGTCCCCCTTGGATTTCCCAATCCAAAGCCACACAGTGTGTTTCTGCCACGATGAACAGCCATGCTGCCAGTGGCTGGGGTGTGCCTAGGAGATGGGGGGCTGGGAGCAGCCTTGCCTGGCCTCCCCCAGGGGGGAGACTTTCTTCTTCCCCCTTTGGTACAAGGAGTGTAGTCTCAGCCTACCCAGGGGACCACAACCCAGCTTCCTTAAAAAACAAAGAAGAAGAGGGGGTGCAGGCTGGGCGGAGCACAGTGGCCGTGAGCCTCTTCCTCCAGAGCTCTTCTGGCCTCCGCCAGACCCATGGAGGCTGGGAACTCAGAGGAGGCAGCTGGGACGGACGCCACCCCTCAACCGAGGCAGCTCTGGGGCTTCCTGCCCCCCACCTCCCCTGGCACGAGCCCATCTTGTCCTCCCCTTGGCTGGGACTTCGCGGGCAGCCTTGGACCGTGGGCCAGCACTGGGGGTCACACAGGGGACGAAGCCACATCTCTCCAGCCGGGAGCTCACACAGGTGTTTAGTACCAGCAGTGGGGCTCAGACCCTGGTTCCTCTGAGGCTCACCGCCTGGGATACCTTCCCGATCTCCAGGCACCTTGCCCCTGAGAGGCGGGGGCCCTGTGTGCATCCTCCCGCCTCCCGCAGATCCCAGGGGTGTGGGCACCCAGTCTTCCCCAGCCCAGGGCTGATGAGTAAGCGCCAGACCCCCGCACGCTCCGCTGGGCTGCTCACGCCTGAAGCCCCCCTTTATCATCTCGGGCAGATTTCTTTGCAAGGCACGTAAGCGGCAGCCTATAAAAGCGAACAGCACTTCATGTTTAAGGTGATCTCTGAAGACTGATTCTCCTCTGCTGAGTGGCCTGTTTCATCTCCAGGCTCATCGTCCCCCTGCCCCTCAGGGGACACCTTGTAGCCTTCTGCAGCCCCTCCCCTCCCTTGTGCCCTCTGTCTTCCCACCAGGGACCAAGGGCCTGGGTGGAAGTGGATGCCGAGAGGGCTGGGATCCTGGGACACAGGAAGGACGAGGCCGGCCACTCTGCCTCGCCAGCTGGGGACCTTAATGCTCTTCAGTGGAGGACGTCGCTCAGAGCAGCTCGGGGCAAGGTGTCTCCCAGCGGACTCCGGGAGGGGCCTGACAGGGACTTACTTGCTGACACAGGGTTTGTCTCTCAAACCCCAGTCACACTTCTGGCAGAGGCGGGAATGGGGTCAGATGGCTCAGCAAAGAGTCTCGGCACAGATGGGCGATTCCAGAGTCACCCGGGCCTGGGTTCAAATGCTGGCTGTACCGCTTGCCTCCCATGTGACCTTGGGCAAGTGTCTTCTCTCTCTGAGCTTCAGTTTTCCCATCTGCAAAATGAATCCAACCACAGCAGGGGGGTGTTGGAGGTTTCAGTGGCAGGAACACAGTACGCACTCAAGGGTTAGCGGTGATAAGGCAGGGCCTGTCCGTGTGGAACGTGTTGACCCGCAGTGACAGGGATGGGGCGGCCTGGAGGTGGCCTTCATTCCCTGCCACGCCATCCCAGGTGGGCACAGGGTTCAGCGTGGGGGCTATGGCCTCTGCCCTGCCAAGCACCGTAGGTCCCAGGGCCTTTGCCTCCTCCCCAAGCCAGCAGGGTCACGGAGAAATGACCTAGTCCATCTGCCTGTCCCTCCGTCAGTCCAACAACCAGCCGCTCTGTGCCTTTTGTGGGGTGGAGGGGCTCATGGTCTAGGGCAGGTTTCCTGGACCTGGGCATTGCGCGTCCCCAAGTCCCAGATTTCCTTGTATCCACAGCTTTCATCAAATCCCCAAGTCCCCAAGGGAATCCGTGACCCCAAAGAGGGTAAGAATCATAGTCTACGGGACATGCGTTCCCTCAGGGCAGGGCTGGGGTGATTTTCCCTCATTGTCCCCCAGTCAGGGACTGGCTTGGAGCCTGGCTCATGGGGACCCCGAGGAATATTGAACGGGTGTTTGAGTGAATGAATGAAGTCAAAGGTGATGACTGTATTGGTAAATGCCACCGTTGGGGGAGGGAGGGCTGTGGGAACACCGAGGGAGAGCCCCACCCATACCGGGAGAAGGGCTGAGGAAACAGTCCTGGAAGAGGTGACATCCAGCGGAGCCCTGAAGGAAGAGATCAAGTTTAGGCCAGTGGAAGAGAAGCAGAGGAAGCGGATGTCTCGGGCTGGGGGCGCAGCCTGTGCAGAGCTGCCGACACCTTAGGGTCTGGCTGGAGTAAATCGCGTAGGTGTGGGGAGCCCAGGATGGATGTGCCCCCCGGGCCTGGGCAGGGATGGAGAGGGGAAGGGTGGAGTGTTGAATCCCATCACTGCGGCGACAGGCTAAGGAATCCTCTCCCTCATGTTGCCAACAACACAGACCCCCTCCTTCATCCTTGTCTGGTACCAAGTAGGAGATTCAGGAGTTACTTGTAGAATTTTGAATTTATGGAAAAGAAGCTGTTTGCTCTACCATGTTTTCTCATAGTAAAACGCGGGATGTAAGAGGCTATTTTATATGTCACCAAGAAAGAAAGGAAAGTTGTCAATTACAATTGTAAGGTTCGCCGCAAACGTCGGAGATGTTAAAATGCGAAGGGAAAAAAAATAAAACAGGGAAGGTACATCCTAGCATCAGTGACACAGAAATAGCACTTTGGGTGGAAAATAAAAAACCCAACACCTCCAGAGGCTCTGTGCACATTGATCATGAGATAATAAAAGCCGCTAATAGTTATTGCCTAAACACAGCATGACAGGCACGGCTCCGAGTGCTTTAATATACTAACCTGTTTAAAGATGTGTCTTGGATTCAGAAAGTTGAAAATGTGGGGGAAATTCAGTGGTAGGAGATGCCTGGCCCTGGGGAGGAGGCAGGAGGCTGAGGGTCCAGTCTGAGCTCTGCTTCTAATCTGCTGTGTGACTGTGGGCAAGCCCCTGGCCCTCTCTGGGCCTCAGTCTCCCCATGTGTCCAATGCTCAGTGATCGCTTTGCAAGCTCCTTTTGGGCCATGCGTGATTCGGTCCAGCGAGTCTGGATTTGCTATACATCATGGTGCCTCCTTTAATTACAAGCTGCACTGGGTTCCAGCTTCCTTTGTACTTAGTCCCTACTGGGTCTGCGGGGTGGAGGGGGTGCTTTGTGAAGAGGTGGGGGGAGGAGGAGGAAGGAGAGGAAAGGGGGAGGGGAGATGCTCAGGTGGCCACCCTCTGCCTGGGGACTCGTGGCAGCCTTGTGCGCCTGCAACGGCCTCGGGACTCGGGATGTGGGTGCTCTGGGTTGAAAGGGACCTTCAGTGACGGGCACCCGTGACCCCAAGGCACTCATTCCGCTCAGACAGCGCAGTGATTTGCAGCATCGCTGCTGTCACTGTTACAGCTCTCTTCCTGAGTTTGCACAGCGGGTACCTGCATATGGGGTGGGCATGTCATTATTGCCCCCATTTTACAGATGAGGACAACAAGGCTCAGGGGGGTGAAGTCCCTCACCCAAGGTCACCCCGCAGGAAATGACAGCTTGGGGACCTGAGTCCAGCCCGTCTGGCTGCAGAGTGGGAGTCTCCACCTCCCGCCCTTACCAGACCCAGGAGGGCTCCACGTGGGGAGATGTGCCTACCCCAGGCAGGCCACGTGGGCCAGGACAGGGGCAGCGAGGGAAGGGTGCCTCTCTCTCCATTGGTCTCCCCGGCTCTGCCTCTGTTTCTCTTGTCATCCTCTCCATCTTTGTCTCCCTACAAACTTTCGCTCTCTCCATCTTGCTATCTTTGGTGTGTTCCTGTCTCTGTCTCCCCTCTGGGACTCTGTTTCTCATCTCTGTGTGACTCCCTTCCCCCGTCCCCAAGAAGGGGACCCTCTGAGCCTCGTCCAGGCCTCACAAAGGCCAGAGGCCCCATCCTAGGGCTGCCTGGGCCCTCCTCACCGGGCAGAGCTGGAGGCCCCGGTCTGCCCCTGATGCTGCCCCCTCTCTCTCCTGTCTGTCCCTCTGTCTCTGTGTCCATGTGCCTCGGGCTGGCCCACAGCGGCCGAGCTGCACTTACGCGCTGTGCACCGTGCTGCTATCCCTGGCCGTGCTGCTGGCCGTGGCCATCACCGGCGCTGTGCTCTTCCTGAACCACGCCCATGCGCCGGGCACGGCGCCCCCGCCCCTCGTCAGCACCGGGCCAGGCGGTGCCAACAGCGCCCTGGTCACCGTGGACAGGGCCGACGCCTCGCGCCTCAACATCCTCATCGACCCGCGCTGCCCCGACCTCGCCGACGGCTTCGCCCGCCTGGAGGGCGCCCAGGCCTCTGTGCTGCAGGCACTGAGCCAGCACCAGCCTGAGCCGTGGCTGGCGGGGCAACAGGAGCGGGAACTGCTGGACACCTTGGCTGACCAGCTCCCCCGGCTGCTGGCCCGGGCCTCGGAGCTGCAGGCGGAGTGCATGGGGCTGCGGAAGGGGCACAGCACGCTGGGCCAGGGGCTCAGCGCCCTGCAGAGCGAGCAGGGCCGCTTCATCCAGGTAAGGGTGGGCTCTGCGCCTCGGGGTCTGGGCAGGGGTGGCAGGAGTCAGGGGCACGCCGGCCCCGCTGGGTGCCTGAGGCCCGCGGCATCACTCAGTCCCCAAGTGCCCCGGGGCCAGGGGCTGTGGCCATTCCCGTCCACGGACTAGCAAATGAGGCTCAGGCAGGTGAGAGTGTCATCCAAGGCCACACAGCTGGTGCGGCCAGGATTCAAACCTTTACCCGAACGCCTTCCTGGTGACCTGGGTATTTGTGTAGCATCCATGGCGTCCAACAGTCGAGTCAAATCCAGGGCTGGAGGGGCTTCCCAGGCGCTCCAGAGCAGGTGAGACACCGGCAAGGCAGGACGTGGCCTCCGTCAGGCTAATGGAGGTTCAAGGTCATGTGGCTCGTCAGCGGCAAGCCCTCCCCCCAGTTGTGCCACGTGGCCAGAGAGAGCTGCACCCCCTCCCCAGATCCCCCCGTTCGCTGCCATTTGATGCCCACAGCTTTCCAGGGAAGGAGGGACCAGTTGAGGAGCTCAACCAGGCCCGCAGACTGTTCCC
>NW_020175018.1:15070724-15071223 GCF_003031525.2 Neophocaena asiaeorientalis asiaeorientalis | reverse complement strand
GTGACGGGCTTCCAGCACTGACCACGCCTTGTGCACCAGCAAGAACTTCCCCCTTCACAGGATCGTCTCATTGGCCCTCTGCCATTTTCCAGAAGAGAAAACTGAGGCCCGGAGTGGGGCAGTGATTTGTCCAGAGTCAGGCCCGGCATCTGGCCTCTGGAGCGCCGCCCAGCCTCCAGCCCTGTACCCCATGCCCCCCGTGACTTAGGTCCTTCGGGACTGGGAGGCGAGCCCCACCACTGCCATTGGTCCCAGCCCCTTCCAGACACCCAAGGTGACCAGGCATTCGGTCACCCAACAGCTCAAGAGCAGTGGGCCTTCTCCCTCCCTCTGAAGGCTGCAGCTGGAGAAATTACAGTCTTCCTCATCCTGTCTGGGTGACTGAGAGAAAGGCGGCTTCCCCATCCTTGGGTGGGGTATTCAGCTGCCCTCCTGCTGCCCACCCCCCCTCCATCCGCAACACCCTCGCCCTCATCAGCAGGGCTCGGGGAGACCTCCA
>NW_020175018.1:15057612-15069758 GCF_003031525.2 Neophocaena asiaeorientalis asiaeorientalis | reverse complement strand
CTCCACCCCACCCCCGCGCCCGCCCCTCCCAGAGCCGAGCCAGGTCCCAGCAAGCACCAGGTAGGTCTGGGTGACGGGCTTCCAGCACTGACCACGCCTTGTGCACCAGCAAGAACTTCCCCCTTCACAGGATCGTCTCATTGGCCCTCTGCCATTTTCCAGAAGAGAAAACTGAGGCCCGGAGTGGGGCAGTGATTTGTCCAGAGTCAGGCCCGGCATCTGGCCTCTGGAGCGCCGCCCAGCCTCCAGCCCTGTACCCCATGCCCCCCGTGACTTAGGTCCTTCGGGACTGGGAGGCGAGCCCCACCACTGCCATTGGTCCCAGCCCCTTCCAGACACCCAAGGTGACCAGGCATTCGGTCACCCAACAGCTCAAGAGCAGTGGGCCTTCTCCCTCCCTCTGAAGGCTGCAGCTGGAGAAATTACAGTCTTCCTCATCCTGTCTGGGTGACTGAGAGAAAGGCGGCTTCCCCATCCTTGGGTGGGGTATTCAGCTGCCCTCCTGCTGCCCACCCCCCCTCCATCCGCAACACCCTCGCCCTCATCAGCAGGGCTCGGGGAGACCTCCAGACGTTTGGGGGGCTCTGGGTGCCCCACCCCACTCTCCACATGGCTCAGCCCCTGGTCAGCCAGACCTGCCTGCAAACGCTCACCCTTAGGGCAGGGGTGGAGGATTGGGGGGAGGGGCCCGGGGTCTCCCACCCGCCCACCCGTGTGGAGGCCTAGAGCTGTTCCTGTGAGACTAACAGTTCTGGGACCCAGCAGTGCCTTGGCTTACCTGATATATTCACTTCTCACAAGAATGTTTAATTTGACTCATTTCCCACAGACTCCAGGTGGTTTCAGAGACCATGTGTCTTGCACAGTTAGGTCACCATAGCTCCTAGTTCCCCTTCTACAAGCTGCCCAGACCCTTAGCTGATCAGCCCAGACCCAGGTTTTTCAAAGCAATGCCCGGAGTCTCCAGAGCTGCTTGTTAAAAGATACGTCCCTAGACCTCACCCCCAAACCCCTCCAGGGTCCCAACAGTTCAACAAGCACCCACCCGGGTGACACATGTGCACGGATGTCGGAGGCCCGCTGGCCCGGGAGCGGAAGAGCTGAGAAGTTCTGTCGTCACGATTGGAGTCAGCACAGTGAAGGCTCTACCAAGTACCAGCTGTGGGACCTTGGGCATGTCAGGTGCCCTCCCTGGGCTGGGCCTCCTCACCTGTAACATAGGGATAGCACAGTCCATACCTGATAGGATGCGGGAGCTCGTGGCTGTACAGGGCTCGGCTGGCGTGTGGCACATGAGAGGGGCTGTTTGCATATCAGCAGCTCTTTTATTATGATGGTGGAAATTGTTTGTAAACTGAAGTTTCAGCCCATGGGGGACCGCCACTGAAAATCTTTTTTTGGGTCCACACTGGGTGTTAATAAGCGCTGTACAGCACAATAGCCCTAGGAGGTGGGGATCATTACCCCATTCTACAGAGTGACAGACTGAGGCTCGGCGTGGCGAAGTGCTTTGTTTAAACTCAAACAACTGAGAAGTGCTGGAAGCAGCAACTCCGATTTCACTGCCTCTAAAAGCTGCCAATTCCTCTTAATGCATCTGTGCGGCTCAGCGAGCAGGGACTGACTTTCCCCATTAATTCCGGGCATGTTTATATGTACATTTTCAACTTTAATCATTTGCTGGTTTAAACTGAGGTCTTCCTTGCCTGTTAGCAAGAGCCAGCCGTGCCTGAGTTTCTCGAGCATGTCTGCATCGTCACAGAAGGATGGGCAGTACTGATTCAACCTAGCCAATGCGCCCGGTGATCTTTGCTGCCCACACCCTGCAGGGTAGCCCCCTGCCCCCTGCTCCCTGGGGCGGCCTGCATCCCTCTTCAGGGCTCCCCCAACAGGGCCTGTCTACTGGACCCTGCAATAGAGCCCAGGGAGAAGCCCACCACCCTGCCCCGATGCTCCCACCGTCCCTCTCAGAGCCTCTCCCCAAGGCCTCAGCCCCACTGAACCATCTGCTCAGTCGAGGAGAAACTGACAGGGCAACTAAAAGCTTTGCAGGGTCTCTGCTTCCAGACGAGCCGAGAATCATATTTTGTAAACTGCCGGTGCTGTAAATTCCTGCTTTCCTTCTTCCAACGAGCTATTATTATCTGACAAGTGACGGATTCAGTGTGTAAAACCCAGCATGCTTCCACGCTCGCTGGCTGCAGCCTGCCCGTGACCCTGTCTCCCTTCCTCCGGGTCCCATAGCTCTCCTTTCCCGTCAGGCAGCCCGGGGGACCGCTCCTTCTGGGCCTCAGTTTCCCCATTTGTAACAAGCGTATGAGGCCTCAAGCCCTCCCTCCTGGCAACACTGTGGGGGGCAGGTGAAGGGGTGGACACCAGAGGGCCCTGGAAAGTCAGAGCCACGGGGCATGGGTGGGAGTGCAGTCCCCAGGGCCCCACCTGTCCAGTGCAGACCCATCGCCCCTGACTTCACAGCCTCGCTTGGGGGTCAGAAGAGACGTTGGGTGAAGGTGTTTTGTAACCTGGAAGGTGCCTTGCAGTGAGGTGGGCACCCAGGTACTGAGTACTGAGTGCCTGCTGTGGGCCCCACGCTGTGCTAGGTACTCTCCACGTTGTCACCGGTCCGCATAGCACTAGGGTCAGGGAGGCCAGGTTAGCCCCGTTTCGAGGCTTGGTTAATCACTCACCCGCGGCCGTGTAACTGGCCAGTGGGCGAGTTGGTGTTTTGAGCAGCAGGGCCCCCTTTAGTCAGCTCACTTGGGCTGAATGCACTGAACTGGATGAATCACAGGGCCTGGGGGCAGCGGGGACACAGGTGTCTGCTGAAGCCACTCTGTCTCCTCCCACCCGAGCCCCTGCCCTCTGGGCAGTGGGGCTGAGACAGCCTCGGATGGGGCCCAGAGTAGGGCAGGGGCTGCCATCCCACCAGGAGCCCATCTCCACCTTTGGGACGGCTGTGTGCCCACCAGAGCCCCTGCCACCCTGGCACTCCGCCCACCCCGGTGCTCCACCCTCCCAGAGCCCCACCCACCCGGAGCTCCACCCACCCCGGAGGCTCCACCCACCCAGAGCTCCACCCACCCCTGTGCTCCGCAGCTTCTCTCCGAGAGCCAAGGCCACATGGCTCACCTAGTGAACTCCGTCAGTGACGTCCTGGACGCCTTGCAGAGGGACCGAGGGCAGGGCCGGCCCCACGTCAAGGCTGACCTTCAGAGGGCGCCTGCCAGGGGATCGCGGCCCCGGGGCTGCGCCAACGGTGAGTGGGGTGGGGCTGCCTTCCTCGGGTGACCTGGGTACCCAGGTTCGTCCCCACCTGCCCCACTAACAAGGAAACACTGCTGCTGTTTGCTGAGGACTTCCTGCCGCTGGGCAGCACTGAGCGCCCTACCTACACCCTCCTGTTGACCCCTCTCCCGGCCTGATGAGGCGGAGCTCATTGTACCCATTTTCCAGATGAGGAAAGTGAGGCTCAGAGAGGGTGCTCTCTCACCAGATTCACCCAGGGAGAGGCAGGACCACGGTCTGACCCCAAGCCCAGTGCTCTAGAGCCCACTTGACATTGCTGGATGGACAGACAAGTCAGAGAGACCCGGGGACGGCGGGGGGGCCGTGGTGAGGGGACACGGGTGCCAGGCCCAGTGCCCTGACGGCCTTCCCTGTCTCAGGCTCTCGGCCACGCGACTGTCTGGACGTCCTCCTGAGTGGACAGCAGGAGGACGGCGTTTACTCCGTTTTCCCCACACACGACCCCGCTGGCTTCCAGGTCTACTGTGACATGCGCACTGACGGTGGTGGCTGGACGGTGAGTCTCCGGGGCTGTGTGGCCAGCTCGGCCAGGCCCCGCTTCCTTTGGGCCCTGCAGATGGTCAGGGCAGACCCTGGGGTGACCCAGGAGGCTGTGCACATGAACCTGGGGTGCTTTGAGAGGCTTCTCACCCAGCCTTCCACCCTTGGCCTGAGCAGAGACCCTGGTGGTCTCCTGGCAAGGAGCCGTCGTGATTTCTTTGCACCTTCTGGTTCCTGCCTGGGCGGGAAGTGGGAGCAATGGAAAGGCAGGGGTGAGACAGCCGTAGGTGGCCCTGAGACCTCCCCTGTGCCAGGAGAAAGGGGTGGAGGTGGTGGGGCAGAGGCCCTGGCTTGAAGACCTAGGGGTCTCCAGATCTGCCAGCTGGGAAGCCCCTTCTAGAGCAGGGTCGGCCCATTGGTCTCCCACGGTCTCTGTCACAATTGCTCAACTCTGCCTTCGCGGGGGCGGGGAACGTAGCCACAGAGCAAAAATGCCTGGGGGCTGCATGGTGGCATGCAAGGGTGAGGGCGACATCGTTAACCATCCAAGCAGGAGGCGAGACGGGGAGGCCTGAGCGAGGTGGGTGGGCAGGGGCGAGCAGAGGCTCTCGGGGGGCGGAGCCTGCTGTTAGGAGCTGGTGGGAGAGCCGCTGAGAATCCCCCGAGCACCCCGAGACAGACACACCTCTAAACCTCTCTTCGAGCTCCAGAGGAGAGAGTTTAAGTGTGCTGGATTCACATTCTGGGCCTAAAAGCGCTTTTGTTTTCCTAACTCGGAACATCTGAGTTATGGCCTTTGTGTCTGGGAACCCCTCGGCGGGCAGAACAGCTCCAATGCACCAGTCAGAGCCCAGAAATCAGAGTTAAGGGTTAGGACAGGCTAAATGAAGCACCAAGACGCCGGCCTGGGCCATGCATCTTCCACTCCAGTGGACTTGAAGCCAGTCTCCTGGGAAGTCAGTCAGGATTGGGGCTGGGAGGCGGGTAATTCCCCGGGCCCGGGCTTCGGGGCCGATTAGAGGGCAGTTGATGAGGTGCGCCGGCCTGCTCAGCCCTCCCTCTAGGACATCTGGATCAGCTGGCCTGGAAGAAAGGCCATTCTCAGCTGAGAAGTGCTTGCGAGGCCGATAGACGTTAATACCCATTTGGGATTCCGTCAAAAGCAATCTCGTCCCAGATACCTCTGGGCGTCTGTCAGGCTTACCTCCCTGCCACATGGAATCACTCAGAAACCCAATTGCTTGGGAGGGAGCTGGCCGCCGCCTTGCTGGACCCCGATACCATCCATCCTCGTTAGGCTCCATGTCCAAGCTGCCGGGCCTCAAGTGCCAACACCGGTGGACAGGACGCCTGGGGCCGCACACGTCAACTGGAGCCTGCTCTCCAGAGAGCCGGCCGGGCCTGGGCGAGGATGTGGCTTGGCATCCCTGCCCCCTTAGGGACACTTTACAGTTTATATACCGTGACCCTGCCTGGCACTGTGCCAGCCCTCCTCCAACTCCTGGAGGCCAGCCGGGCAGCCCACGCAAGTCCGTGGAACTGACTGTCACACGGTGTCACTTGTCAATTCATGGACTCAACCACAGGGCGCCAACCACAGGCCAGAAGATTCCGCAGCAAGCTGCCGGCCGGGCGGGGACCTGGGCGAATCAGCTGACTTGTGTGAGGGCTGTGGAGCCCCTCACGCCACCTGGGGTTACCAGAGAGGCTTCTGCACTGGGAGTTTGGAGCTCTGGGAGGTGAGGCAAGAACAGTGTTCCAGGCAAAGGGAAAACGTGCGGGGTCAGCAGGGAGGTGGCAGGGCTTGTTCTGGGACCGCAGTGGCTCCGTTCTGCTGGTGTATGGCGCTCGCGGGGCCAGGGCCAGGTGGAGAGGCAGGCAGGGCCTGGGTCGAGTGGCTTCTGCAGGTGCAATAGGAATCGGGCTTTTACCTGGGGGGCAGAGTGGGCTCCTGCTGCCCTCAGAATTTCCCCACGGAGGGAGTGACCCAGAAATGTGGGGCTGAGGGGTGGAGGGGGCGCGTGAGTTCCTCGGGCCCTGAACCCTTGCTGAGGGCGTGGGGGTCGCCACGTGGGAATGAGGTCGGGGACAGATGGACACACGCCTCAAGGTGGCCTTTCCGCTGATGTGGCCACTGGCCCTGGCTGAGCCCCAGCCCTGCTCTACACTCACCAACGACCCCAGTGACCCAGGCCACAGAGGGTCACGCTGATCAGCAAGGCCACTCCTGAACCTAAGACATACACCCAACCCCACCCCTGCCCCAGAAAAGAAGGGGGAAGGCAGGAAGGAAAGGCCGGCCCCTGCTGACCTGTGACCCTGGGCAAGGGGCCCAGCTTGGTCGCCAGGTCCTTTGGTACAAGGCCTCCCGGGTCTACCCCTCATGCTCCCTTTTTGTACCTGTCACAGGTGCGGCTAAGCAGTCACTGCCCAGGTGTTACCCGTCTATGTCCCAGCCAGGCTTGCGCTCCGCGGGGCAGCGACTTGTCATCTGGTGGCCACTGCAGCTCAGGGGTCCGCGCGGTTCTCACACACCATCTGGGCTACCTAAATACCTGCCGGACAGGCGACTGTTGGCGTCTTCTGGCAGTGTAACTTCGCCTTTCGGATCCTCACTTTTCTCACCTGTTAAATGGGTTAATGGAGTGCTCTTCATGGTAGGAACAGTCAGAATCCTCCACAGGGTGCTCACCGGTAGGGAAGGAGCAGGGGAAGGGGGAAGGGACAGCTGGGGTCCACGGGAGCCTTGGGGATTCCCTGCCAACAGAGGAATCTGGCTCCACCCTGCAGGATCTTACAGTCAAGCAGTGTTTTTGTTTTGTTTTGTTTTGTTTTTTTGCGGTACGCGGGCCTCTCACTGCTGTGGCCTCTCCCGTTGCGGAGCACAGGCTCCGGACACGCAGGCTCAGCGGCCGTGGCTCACGGGCCCAGCCGCTCCGCGGCACGTGGGATCCTCCCGGACCGGGGTACGAACCCGCGTCCCCTGCATCGGCAGGCGGACTCTCAACCACTGCGCCACCAGGGAAGCCCTCAAGCAGTGTTTTTAAAGGGGAAGAAGCTTCGTAAAATCAGAGGCCAAATTTCCTCATTTGGAAGGTGATGCATGGGACGAAGCAGCCATTTCCCGTTCATCTCCCCGGCCCTGTGAGACTGGGAAGATCCCGTTCCCTCTTGGGGCATCCCCTGCCTCATCCAGCCAGTGGGGTGGCCCTTGTATGTCATGTGGCCACCTTTCAGGGCCTAGGGAACAGGGTGACCATGCCCAGGGCCCCATGTGTGTTTTATGGTTGGAAGGAGGGTCCAGCCCGGCGTCAGCAGACTGGGTCCCCTGCTGTCCTGCCCCGGGGCACAGCCTTGTCCCCACCAAGACCTGCCTCCGCTGTGCGGCAAACTGGGCCTGATTGCCAAGCCCTCATCTTTGCATAATCACCAGCCGGGGCCAGAGAAATCGGGTCCAGTTCAGCGTCTCCTACAGTGGGGACCTGTGACAGGATTGATTCTGCTCTGCGCCCCCATGCGGATCCACAGCAAAGCCAGCTTCCCCCAGCGCCACGAGCCGAGTGGCCCGAACCTGCGTCCTCTACCAGGCATTTTACTGCCTTGCGGGGTCGGCCGGCTCAGATAGGCCTCTAATTGGCTCCACTGCGAGAGAAACCCTCCCCTCCCACCGTGCCCATTCCTGCCCTACCTGAGCTCCCCAGGTGGGAGGAAAATCCTTCTCTCATCAAAGAAGCCGCCACCTGAGCAGAGCCCAGCCCAGCAGGGGGATCAGGCTCCGGACAGATGAAAAGCTCCCCAGCCCCAGCCAGCATGCCTCGGGATACGCTGGGGGTGCCGGGTAGCAGGACTTGGGAGTCCACCAGGGGTGCTGTCTCCTCCCTGTGTCCCACAGGCTGTGGTGGCAGGAGGACCTGCCGTGACATCAGTGCCCCAGGCTGTGGTCGGGCTCCGAACTGCTCTGGGGAGTCCTCGGAGGCCTGCACACGCTAACAATGACCACGGCGACTGGTGACAGCACCCCTCCGGTCCTTGACCCATTAGGTCAGAGAAATCTGCCTCTGTCCAGAGCAATTTGGATTTCTCACACTTTGAACGTAGACGGGGTGATGCACGTGGAGCTCGGCCCGGTGCCTCAGTATCTGATAAATGGCAGCTCTGAGCGGTGTTTGCCAGGAGCCGGCAGGCACCGACTGCCAAGCCTGGGAAACGTGGCAGGGAGCCAGGCCCAGGGGTACCATTTGCAGTCAGAAACAAGGAGTGGGCCCACTTCCTTCTGGGCTTGGCAGCTGGTTCTGAAGGGGAGGGAAGTTAGACCTGCTGTGCTCCGTCCCCCCGACCCGCACCGAGCGTACACCTTTGTCTTCATTGCATCTTTGCCGTGATCCTGCAGGGGTCACCAAGGCGTCGCTGGTGGGGCCTTTTTACAGAGAGGGAAACTAAGGCTCAGAAAGGTCCGTGACTTGTGCGAGGTCACACAGCCCAGGAGAGGCAGAGCCGGGATTTGAACTCAGCTCGGCCTCCGTCCAGAAAGTGTGCTCTTGCCGCAAGCCCAGGCAGCGGGGCTGGGGTGGGCGTGCTATCGTCCAGAAAGGATTTGAGGGGTGACTGTCTCCCGGGAGAGTGGGCAGAGTCTCCCCAGGGGCCGCCTTTGCAGGGCTGCGTGTGCTCGCCTGTCCAAGTTCTCTACGCTTTAGAGACAAGGACCCGCCTCGGCCACGGCCCCGCCACCCCTCCTCACGGGTCGCCTGCTCGGGACGCCGCAGCTACGCAACCGACACGCTTCTGCCCGTGGCTGGTTTCGGCAGCAGCTTCATCAGAGGCGAGGGAAACTCTCAGATGCTGCTTCGTGGGCTCCCTTCTCAGACGGCAGAGACACACCCTCCCCGTCTCGTAGCGTTTGGACCCACCCGCCTCTCTCTCCTGCGCCTCAGCTCCTCTGACCACCTACCAAGACCCTGCTCGATCTGCAGTTCGGCTGAGCATCTCCTCCTCCGGGAGGCCCTCTAGGAACACCCTCCCACCACCCCAGCAGGCAGCTCATCCTCTGAGCTCCCAGCAAAGGTAACAACAATTGTTACCCTCGTGGAATGCCCCGTATCAACCAGCACGTTTATCCTCGTGGGCTGGAGCTGTTATAATTCCCGTTTTACAGAGGAGGAAACGGAAGCACAAGGATCAAAAGGACAGGCCAGGTTGGGAGCTGCTCTGCCCTGAGACTGCTGGCTTGTGCATCCGTCCACCTCTCCTGGGCCTGTGAACTTTCTGAGGGCCAGAGTCCCGCATGAGTCCAGGCGCACCATACGGGGTCTGGAGCAGCAAACCTGTCATTTTGCAGAAGAGAGAAGCCAAGACTTCAATGCTTATACTGCCTGTTGGCTGGAGTCTGGCTAGAACTTGAGTCTCCTGAGTGCCAGCCCAGGGCATGTTTTGGAGCAGATCTGGCTCAGCTACGATGAGGGCCACGGGGGATCATGGGTGTAGGGGAGCAATGTCCACCCGCTCAGCCGTGGGGTACCCCTCGGCTGCCCTCAGTCTTTGTGTACTGTCAGTCTCTCCTCTTCTGGTCTCAGTGGGCCCCCACCTTGAGGCACCCCCATTCTACAGAGGTCGCCCCACCTCTCCAAACCTTATTACTCTTCTCATCTGCCAAATGAGGGCACGAACCGCTCCCTCCCAGGCTGTGGCGGTGACTGTCCTTGAAGGCACTGGGGTGACCACACAGCCGGGCCCCGACACTCGGGAAGACTCCACACTCTGGGCCGCGTGGCAAACAAGAAGCAGGTCGGACGGGGCCCGTCTGAGGAAGGGGCCCCCGGCAGAGACCAGACCTGCAGAGCACGAGACAGGCCCCGGGAGCCCGTCTGACACACACGGGAGAGCCAGCCGCTCTGCTGCACCCCCTGTCTCCTGCCGCCCCAGTGCAGCCGCTCCTTCCTTTGAAACCGCCCAGCACCATCTGCAGGACCGTGTGGGCCCAGCGCGCCCCTGGCAGAGCCTCACGAAGCGGCACTTGGAAGACGCCGGGCAGCAGGCTGCTGGCTTCTGAGAATCCGCACCAAGAAAACGCACCCCGTCTGTCTTCCCACTCGTGGCACCTGCCCAAGAGGCCGCGGAAGCGTTTCTACATCAATCACTTCGCAGCCGGAACCCTAGGGAGAAGGCCCCAGGAGCCAGACTGATGAATGTTTTAGCCCTAAAATTAACAGTTAGTTTCCCTACCTTTCCCCCACTTTTTGCCTAAGTGGGGACCCCTGTTCTGTGGGCAGCGTGGAGGAGGGGGATCAATCCTTTACTCGCTTCCCTCTTCTTCTCTGGCTGATCCTTGCTCTGTGACTGAAGGCCTTCTCGTTGGTGACATCCTGCCATCTGGCGTCCCCCGAAGTCCAGCTGGTTTCCAGAAATCTGAAGCCACAGCTGCAGTTCACCCTGAGCCTCTGAATCAGAGGAAACGTGCTCCTGGGAGCCTCGCAGGCCCCGTGCTCACTTGGAACACGCTTCTGCTGACCACGACGCACTGCGATCGGCTCGAGGGCAAGGCCAGGGTTTCGTGTCTGGGATCCCAGCCAGTGCCCAGCATGCTCAGTCACTCAGCGTTTGAACCAAGGAGTCAGGGCAGCCCGTGGCAAAGGCCGGCAACATCAAACTGCGGGTTGCACTCCGTGGGCAGGTGGAGAAATCAATGTAATGGGTTGTGATCAACGTTATTTTTTTAATCAAATAGAGTGGAATAGAATAGAACAGGATAGAAGATATTAGTGCCTGTTCATCTTAAAGGCGTATATCCTTTGGGAAGCTTTTGTTTCAGATACAAACAGCTGTGAGTGTATGTGTCATGATGTGAACTGCATTTCCCTGGACCACGGTCCAAAAGTCTAAAAGCCACGCGGCGTGGATGTGTCTTCAAGGGCTGGTTCATGCTTCGTTACCACTCGGGGTAAAGCGCCCGTGTTAGCAAACGATGCCGTGGCCTCTGAGCTGCTGTGGACTCGAGCCATCTCGGCGGGATGCCTTTCACTCACAGCTGACTGCAGATACCTTCCCAGGTGGAGGAGAAAGGCAGGGAGGCCCAGGTGGCCTTGAACGTGCGCTCATCCCCTCTGATCATACACCCAGACCGAGCCCCAGCAGGGGCCCTGCCTGTTACTGGTGCCCAGCCCCGCAGGGCAGAGGGAAAGAGGGGCCGAGGACGGTGGCTTAGAGGTCAGCTCTTGCCTTGAGAGGCCTGGCAAGGAGGCAAGGGGGCAGGGTTGGGAAGCCCTGGCCAGTGACAAATGAGAGCATGGACGTGGGGCGTAGGACATTGGCCTCCAGGTGTCCAGCCTGGCCTCAGGCTGAGGGGTGAGGTGTGGCTCAGACTGCCCACTCACGGCCACCTAACTTCTGGCCAGTTTCTGTCTCTTGTAACAAGGAGGGGGCCCAGGGGACACAGAACCAGCCTCCCAGGGTTGGGGTAAGGACGTGCGTGTTGCCAGGCAGGGAAGACTTACGCAGAGCATATGTTGTGGTCAGCTCTCAACCCCAGCCAGTCTTGGCCACTCTGCCCGTCCATCCCCATTTCTGGGGTTCGGGTCCTACCCGTGCCTGGAAGCGTGGTAACCCCACTTCTACTTCATAATAGCGGGAACAGGAACAACAATACCGATGGCAATACTACTACAAGCCACTCGGTAATTTATTCCTTGCTGAGGTCCCGGGAGGTGGGCTGATCAGTGGGCGAGGAGAGCGTGGCCTGGGGCGCGGGGCGGCGGAAGGAGGAATGATTTTCCCAGACCACACCTTGGGAAATGCAGGGCCCAGGACCCAGCCCTTCCTCAGGGCCACCCTAGATTCCTTCCCAGATGCCGGCCCCGCTGGCCACACGCCACTCGTCAGACCAGTCCTACTTCCCGCCTGGGTGGGGGTCCCCTGAGCCAGGCCTCTCCCCGTGCTCCTCTGCCCAAGGGCCCTGACTCAGTCTCCCCACCCTGCTCCTGACATGGAGATGCTCAGTGGAACGTTTGAGCGAGTGAACGAGGCTTGGGGACGTGCCCTGGGACAGGAGGCTCAGGAGGAGAAGGGCCCAAGTCAGGAAGGAGGGGCTGTGTGTGGCCTGGGGCAGGGGCCAGGGATGGGGAGGAGGGGTGGCCCTGGCCGGCCTGCATCCCAAGGATGTGGGTCTCCTTGGCTGGTGTGGATTGAGCATCTACGGTGTGCCGGGCCCCTGAGCTTACTCTCGGTGGGTCACCGATGGGGTAGGTGCTGCCTGGGTCCCCGTTTTACAGATGTGGAGACTGAGGCTCAGAGAGGTGGGGTAACTGGCTGGTGCTGTAAGGGGCAGAGCCCGAGCTCTAGAGCCCATGTTTTTAACCACTGCCCCCCTA
>NW_020175018.1:15055320-15057596 GCF_003031525.2 Neophocaena asiaeorientalis asiaeorientalis | reverse complement strand
CCCGGCCCCTCCAGCCCCCCTCTCCCCCGCCTCCTCCTGCAGAAACAGGCTCCGCTGTCCAATGCCTTCTCGGGGGACCATCTGAGCTTCTGCCAGGATCAGGCCTTTCAAGGGGTGCGTGCTCAGGGTCCTGATCTGCAGCCATCAATACCTCTCTCCGCCGGCTCTCAGATCTCCGAGCCTGATCAAATTTCCTTCCGCGCCCGTCCCTTCTGAGGGCTTTCATGTGTCAGGGCTGGGCCAGGTTGCAGGTAGCGAACAAGAAAAAAAGGTGTCACCTCCCTCCTGCCACCTGAGGTCAGAGCTGCCCAAGCGCTGTGACGGATGGGTCCCCGCGGACAGATGCGGAGCTGCGGGCAGACGCAGCTCCGGGCGGCTGAAATCAGGCTGCTTAGGGATGAAACGGGCGGCTCGCTGGTGCTGCGGCCAGATCTCTAACGCGTCCGGCGTGGGCGCGGATGGGGGTGCTGGGGGCGGATGCGACCTCCCTCTGCAAATGAGCAAGAGAAAGGCTTGTTAGAAAGAGTTTGGGGGCGGGGCGGGGGGCGAGCGGGGAACAGGATTGCCAGTGGACCTTGTACAGACTCAAGGCAGCTCTGGCCTGGACTAGCGTGGTACTTATTTCAAAGCAATTTAACCGATGGGATTCCCGACTCCCAAACCAAGAATGTTATTAAAATGAAGAACAGAGGCAGCCGGGCTGCTTGTCAGTACCCGAGTCACACCCCCGCTGGCTGTGGACCCCTGGTCCTCCCCTGAGAGGTGGCCGGGGCTCTGCTTTCCCAAGCCCCCATTCATCCCCTGCCCAGGCTTGTGTTTTATCGGGTTTTAAAAACTTGAGAATGGGGTTTTGTTCAGTTTTGTTTTGACCTGGGAAAAGATATAGGGACCCTTGCTCACCCCCTTATTATTTGACCAGTGAGGAAACTGAAGCCCCAGCAGGGATGGGACCCGTCCAGGGTCCCACAGTGGGGCGGCAGAGGTGGGCCTGGAAGCCAGGCTTCCTCCACTGCACCCCAGTCCACCCCGGTTTCTTCTTGAGGGGACGTTTCAGGGCCTGGGGGCATTCGGTCCGTCCCCCCTCGGGCCACCACGAGACTCCCGAGTCCCTGCTCTGCTCTGGGGCCCGGTGGGAGCTGTGGAGGGAAATGGAGGCCCAGCCCCTGCTGTCCCCAGGCAGGCAGGTGAAGGGAGAGTGTGGAGCAGGGGGACGCACATGGGGTCCTGGGAAAGCTGGAGCTAGCTCTCCATCCTCCTCCTTGCTTCACAGGTGTTTCAGCGCCGGGAGGACGGCTCCGTGAACTTCTTCAGAGGCTGGGAGGCGTACCGGGACGGCTTCGGCAAGCTCACGGGCGAGCACTGGCTAGGTGAGCCTCCTCATGCCCGGCCCGGGGGTGGCCTGCCCTCTCCCTGTGTGCCACGCCCTGTCACGTCCGAGCCCCGTCCTCACATGGATGCTGTCCAGGCCTCCCTGGTGCTACGTGCAGAGGGGGTCAGCCTGTCCAGTGTGAAGGAGCTCCACGAGCATGAAACCAAAGGCGGTGCGCTCGCGGGGTGGGGGGTGGGGTGTGTGTCCCGCAGAGATGTGTGCTTTTCCTGCCGGGGACGCCCTGGGACTTGGTCGCTGTCCCGGATCAGGCAGCTGTGGCCAGTGCAAGGGCACTGTTCCAGGTGCTGGAGGACCAGGACGACCCCAGTGCTGCCCTGCGCTTGGGGGTCAGCACTGCCCGATGCTGTGCTCTGGACACCACGGGCGCATCTCCCCAAAGAGCGGCCGGTCGGTGCTCCTGGCCACAGCTCCCACGGTCCCGGGGCCGGCACGTATTCCTTGCCTGGCACAAAGTAAGAGCTCAATGAGCTTATGTTAATATTATTATTATCACTATTATTTACTTACTATTTATCTTGAAATTCACTCAGTATTTTAAAATGTAAATATCTCACATAATTTCATTCTAAAGAATGACATCTGTCAACATCACAGGTCGGAGGTCATGTATATATTTGGGAGGAAGCTGTGGCCTGAGGTCAGGTTTGGGGCTTTTTTGGTTTGTTTGAAATATCATTCACTATTTTAAAGGGCACAATTCAGTGGTTTTCATTATCTCCCCTGCGTTGGAAGCGCGGAGTCTTAACCACTGGGCGGCCAGAGAAGTCCCTCTGGTTTTTAGTATATTCACAGAATTGTACAACTGTCACCACCATCTAATTCCAGAACATTTTCTCCACCCCCAAAAGAAACCCTGTGCCCCTTTAGCAGTCATCTCCCATTTATA
>NW_020175018.1:14991407-15055299 GCF_003031525.2 Neophocaena asiaeorientalis asiaeorientalis | reverse complement strand
CCGTCCGCCGCCCCACCCCCGAGCATCGTTTGAATGACCTTGAACACCTCACGGCATACCTGTCCCCCTTCAGCTTTCTTGGGCACGGATTTTGGGAATCTTCCCCAGCCAGGCAGGACGGGAGAGCCAGGTGGAGGCATGTGGCTGGCCGGGAGCACTAACCAGGGGGCGCTGGGTGCCAAGGTCTGGGCTCCAGGTGGGGGTCAGGAGGGTCCCAGGTAACCCAGGAGAAGGTGGGTCCCAGGGGCGGGATGCAGATGCGTGCCTACTCTTCTCCTGCGCACAGAGGCACCTGCTTTGCACTGTCATTTGCTTAATGTCTATCTCCTTCCCACCGGGAGTCCATGAGAGGGTCAGGACCCTCTCTGCCCTGACCTCCACTGTGTCCCCAGTGCCCAGGCGAGCACCAGCCACAGGAAAGGCCAGACACCCCAAGATGGACCTCGTGACCTCAGCCCCTACGTACCGCACTCCTGCTGTGCGCTCAGCCCATTTTATATACATCAGCCCTGACACCGCATGCCCACATGGGGGGGATGGAACTGCTGTGTCCTCTCCTTTTAGGGATGAAGATACTGAGGCCCAGAGAGGTGGCAAGTAACCCAAGTCATAAGCTGGTGTGTGTGTGTGTGTGTGTGTGTGTGTGTGTGTGTGTGTGTGCGGCCACGCACGCGCACGAGTCAGGGAAGCCTGAGCCGGAGTCACGCGCTGGAGTCCATCCAAGCTCTGAACCATACCCTGAACTGAGTGAATGCAAGCAGGACAGGATAGGGGTCAGGGGAGAGAAGCTTCCAGGTGGCGAGTCCCTTCCCCATCCCCTACACCCAGGTGGATGTATAAAGATAGGGGGAAGTTGGCCAGGTGGGGACCCTGTTCCTGCAGCACCACCCACCCACTTGGAGCAGCACTAGTGCCTCTGCCACTCCCGGCATCTTAATTGAAATCTGTCGGCAGCCACCGGGTGTGGGAGAAGCATTTGAGCGGGGCCCTGATTAGCTCCTGACAGACAGGGAGCCCTGACGAGAATGTCAACTTGAGCCCAGCCCTCGACTGCCCTGCGCTGTTCCCTGCCTCTGCTTTTCTACACTCTCCTGTCACCTTCTCATCGTGTGTTTTGTCTTCTCCTATTGAGTTATGGGAGCTCTTTATATATTAAGGTTATTGATTCTTTGTCAGATACACACGATACATAGTTACTCCTGGTCATCTGTCTTTCAGCTTTTTTTTTTTTCTTTGGTAACATTATTGCTTATTTCCTAGAAGTTTTCAATTTTTATGTAGTCAGTTCTGCTAGTTGTTTCCTTCATATCTTCTGAGTTTTAGGCCCTGCTTTCCCCTCCTAGTTTTATATCAATAAAAATTTTTTAAATAGGAGTATTTTTAAAATGCTTTTTCAGTGTTAGGTGGTAGGTTCAGGTCTTTAATCCATCTGGGAGCTCATTGGGGTGATGATGGGCATCTCAGTATTCTTCCACCAGGGTCTTCCTCCCCACTGTCTGTGATCTGAACTCTGATAGATGATGGGGTTGGATCTTGGCTCACCCCCAGGGTTGTGAGCAGCCTGGCAGATCAACAAGGGCTGGAGAAACCCAGAGAGTAAAGACTGAGGGGGAGGTAGAGGCAGGGAGGGAGGTGGCCTTCAGGGGAAGAAGGGTAGAGGCGAGGGGGACCAAATCCCAGAGGAACCCGGCCCTCCCTCAGGGCACCCTCATGGGCACTGGGGCTGAGCATGGAGCCCTGATTCGCCCGGAGGAGTGGGGTGCTAATGATGGGCACCAGTGACCACTCAGTGGTGGGGAAAGGAATCTTCCAGCATCCCCACTGGGCTGCTCTCCCTCTTGCCCTATTCCTGGATCAGATTATTTGTCCTGGGCAAGAACTGAATGACATATTTTTAAAGTCTTGGAGTACGTCAATCAACTTGTTAACAGTAGTTAATTCTAAATAATTGTTTACAAAAGATGATGAGTTGGGAAGATACATTTTCACTTCATTTTTCACGTACTACTGGATTTTGTTCCTTTGTTTAAAGACCATGCGTTATTTTCATGATGATGATGTAAAGCAGTGTCCATTTTGAAAACATAAATAAATAGAGTTCTAAAATTGGGGAAAAAATACCTTAAAAACAAAAGTACTGAATGAGAGCACATAGTCTGGGCAAGTCAGCTGTGTGACCTGGGCCAGTTCCTCAACCTCTCGGTGCCTCATTTTCCTCACCTCTAAAACAGGGATAATAATAGCACCTGCCAGGGCTTCCCTGCTGGCGCAGTGGTTGAGAGTCCGCCTGCCGATGCAGGGGACGCGGGTTCGTGCCCCGGTCCGGGAAGATCCCACATGCCGCGGAGCGGCTGGGCCCATGAGCCATGGCCGCTGAGCCTGCGCGTCCGGAGCCTGTGCTCCGCAACGGGAGAGGCCACAACAGTGAGAGACCCGCGTACCGCAAAAAATAAAAATAAAAAAATATAATAGCACCTGCCTCATTGGATCCTGACAGAAGCAGCAAACACCTGGATAATGTGTGCAATGGGCCAGGCGCTGTTCTAAGAGCTGTACAGGGACTCTTTAATGACACTGGACTCGTTTTCATCCCACTGGCTTCATGAATCCACGTGCAGCGCTCACAGCAGTGCCTGCACTTGTAAGTGCCGTCCAGGTGGGGCGGCAGCTGCTGTCAGTGTTGCCTGTAGTCTGCCCTTTACAGCTTGGAAAGCCCTCTGGCCCTTCCTCCACGGGTGTGCAGCCTGGGGCCCAGAGAGGGACAGCAGCTGGCTGTGAGCCTCCCGCCCAGGGAGGAGCGAGAGAGGCAGGGAGACGAGGCCCTTATGCTCCCGAGGCCGGGTCCTTGGTGAGGAACGCGGGTGGCTGCTCTGAGGTTCTGGCGGGTCTGCTGTCTGTACGGCTGTTGCTCTTTTCATGGTTCCTTCTCCTTTGCCCTGGACCTGGACCCTGGACCAGAGGCTTTCCTCTGGGCTGGGTGGGGAGGGGGGTTGGGCCATCCAGAGCCAGGCCCCAGAGGGGGCAGAGGGCACGGTCTTCTGCCTCTCATCCACGAAGCCAGCATTTATTGAGCACCTATTGTGCGCTGGACCCACCCTCAGATGCTAGGGTTCTACAGTGAGCGGGACAGTTGTGTTGCTCTCTCATGGAGCCTCCACACGGGGTGGGGGGGAGGCCCGACAAGGAGACAGGCGGCCAGGACCAGAATGATAAACACCGATGGGGGCACCTGGGTTGGCAGAGGTCCTTAACCTCCACAGGAGGTCAGGCAGCCTTCCTGAGGAAGTGAGACCTGAAAATGAACAGAAGGTAGCCAGGTGAGGAGTAGGGCCAAGTGTCCCAGGCAGAGGGAACAGCATGTGCAAAGGCTCAGAGGCCAGGGAAGTGCATGTGAGTACCAGATCCCGTCTGGCTGGAGCCCAGAGTGTCAGAGAGGATAAAGGTGCCATCACCCCCAATCCAGACGTTTCCAGACTCTTCCTGATTCCTGCAGTCTTTCTACCAGCCCTCAGCTTAAAACATTTGGAAAGCACAGCCTGACTTAAAGCGAGCACAGAGAACATGAAACATGAAAAACTGTCAGTCCTGTTTCCTGCCAAACACAGGCCTTCAGGAAGAAAGAAGTAGCCCAGGACTGACAGCATACACTTGGCGGTGGTTGTCTCTTTCTCTCAGCAGCCACGTGAGCTTAACTCTTGTCTCTCCTTGGTTCTCTCTGGGGAGGTCACTTCCTAGGCCCCCCCCAACTTCTCCCACCGTTCTCTCCCCCGTTCCAGGGCTCAAGAGGATCCACGCCCTGACCACACAGGCAGCCTACGAGTTACACGTGGACCTGGAGGACTTTGACAATGGCACAGCCTACGCCCACTATGGGAGCTTTGGCGTGGGCTTGCTCTCCGTGGACCCCGAGGAAGATGGGTACCCGCTCACTGTGGCCGGCTACTCGGGCACTGCAGGTGGGCCTCCAGGCTACAGCGGGGATGGGGAAGGGCAAGGGTAGCCTAGCAGTCTCCCCAGCTGGGAGGACAAAGGCGGTCTTTCCCGGCCAGGATGAAGGCTTCTCACTGCCACCTCCCAGTCCCCACTGGTCCTCACACCAGCCACATGAGGCTTGCAGGGTCTCACCTGTAAGATCACCCATTTTGCAGGTGAGCAAAGAAAGTGAGCCCAGAGCCAGGAATCAGGACAGCTAGAGTCTGGGCTCTGCTGAGCCTCTAGACCCCCTCTGGGCTCTGTCTCTCCTCTCAGGCCAAGGCAAGAAAGCAAGGAAAGGGAGTGTGTGACAAAGCTAGGAGGAGGGAGAGGCTGCCTAGACGCAGGGACAGCCTTAGGGACCACCAAGGCGGCACCGTGTGTGCCTGTGAGCTGCGTGGACAGCGAGCGTGGTGGCGGGGCAGGTGTGCACGCACGTGTGCACCAGTGTGCCTGTGGGGGGGCGCGCATGTCTGCACGTGTGCACGCGCACGTCCTGGACGCACGTCCAGGGGACTGCATTGTGTACGGGAAGCTGTGATGCATGCACGCCCCTGTGCCCCCGTGAGTACACACCTGTGTGTGCACCTGCGCAGGGGACTCCCTCCTGAAGCACAGCGGCATGAGGTTCACCACCAAGGACCGAGACAGTGACCACTCGGAGAACAACTGCGCGGCCTTCTACCGCGGCGCCTGGTGGTACCGCAACTGCCACACATCCAACCTTAACGGGCAGTACCTGCGCGGCGCGCACGCCTCCTACGCCGACGGCGTCGAGTGGTCCTCCTGGACCGGCTGGCAGTACTCACTCAAGTTCTCCGAGATGAAGATCCGGCCGGTCCGTGAGGACCACTAGACGGGCGCGCTGTCCGTCCCCGCCCACCGCCCGTCTCCGCCCCCGCCCGTCCCCTCGCCATCCCCACGCCCACCCGGAACTCCGCTCCTGCTCAGACGCCCGCCCGCCTGCCCGCACATGACTGACCCGCTCTCGCGATGGAGTGGGCCAGGCCAACCCCGACACTAAGCACCCCCTGAACAAGTGAGGCCACACATCACCTTCGCACTGTCCCCACCCACAATTTGCCCCGGCTGCTGCGGGCCGGGCAAGTTTGACCACCCCAAATTCTGCCTGCCCAGACTTTGGCTCCTGGGCTGTTTGCCTTCCCTGGGCCAGGAGTCTGCCACGTGCTCCTGGCAGCCCTTCCACTTTGCCAGCCCAGACGCCTGGAGTGATGGGCATACAGAGGAGGGGCAGATGGCACCCCTGGAGCCCTTTTAGCAGACAGAGGGAAGGGTCAGATCTTTCTGGGTCACGTTTGAGGCCAGCCTCCCTGGCCCTCCGGACCCCCCCTCGTTCCTCTGGTGCCTGGAGGTCCGCCCTCTCTCCCAAGGACTGGGGAGTGGCTGGTGCTTAGGGCTGCCTGTGCCCATGGGCTGGATGGCCACATCCCGCCATGCCCCTCGGCCAGGCTGGGGTGCAGCTGCCTTCGGGAACTCGCTCCCCAAGGTGACTGAGATCAGTTCCCTGGAGCCCTTCCCCATCCCCGAGCCAACCCGCTGTCTCTGCAGGCCTGGGACGTCCCCAGTCCCCTTGGCCGTTGTGCCCGCCAGCCTCCTGTCTTACCGGGGCAGCTGGAGCCCCGCCCCATCCCGTTCCCTTGCCTGTGGAAGGCAGGGGCGGGGCCTGCACCTCTGGGCTGCGCTGGGCTGTGGCTCGGCTTGTACCACCCCCCCCTCCGATTTCCAGGCAGGGACTCTGGGACCCTAGGACCTCCTAGGAGCAGGCCTGGAGGGTGAAGCCTGGACCCAGATGGGTTTGGTGGCCGTTACCGGGTCAGCCCGGACACTGCTGTCTCAGTGGGGAGGTCGCCCCCTGCTGTTGACTGGGGGTGTTGCCACCTGGAGTCGGGGGCAGGGAGGGCCTCACCGGGCAAGTGGGGGAGCCTGAGGTGCCCGCCAGGCACTCAGAGACATTTCTCACTGAATCCTCTCAACGCCCGATGTACTGTTACTGCTCCCCCAACAAGAAGCACAGGTTCCCAAGGCCAGCGGCCAGGACGAGCAGGGCTGCTTTTCCACGTTCCTGCCTGAGGGGACCCGAGGGGGCCAGGAGGTCAGCCTGGAGAGCCGCCCAGAGGGTGGGCAGCCCAGCGACCCCTCCTCGGGCTTCCGATACAGGACACCTGAAGGCAGCCAAGTGGGGGAGTACGGGGTTCAGCTCTCCCTTCCCCTCCCACCAAGCTTTGTGCTTCAATAGTAATTCAGAGTCGGCCAGGGGAAGCAGGAAAGGCCCAGAGCGCCACTGGCTGGCCACGTGACCTGGCCGGTCCCCTCTAGCCCCACCTGGCTGTCGGCGTTTGGCAAGGTTTGCGGGACGAGACCCCATCCCTGCCCTCCTGGCCCTCAGCTGACATCAGAGATGGCCAAGGAACAGGTGATGACAGCTCAGTGTCACCAGGGCGGTGACGGGAGCACACAGGCGCAGGCGGGTAGGGGCAGTGTGGCAGGGGTGTGTGTAAGAAGACCCCAGAGACCCCCTGCTGGCTCCTTTCCCATCCTCTAGAAGCCAAGAGAAGCAGCCCACCTGGGCCGCTGGGCCCCCAGCCACGAAGCAGAGGCTGGATGGGCCCTGCGTCCTCATCCCGGGAGCCCCCTTTCCCCCTCCCTCCCGCTCCAGGCTGGGGCGAGCCGCTGCTGCCAGCCTCACAGAACGTGCCAAGCGCTTTCTGATCTGTCGTCAAACACACTCCTGGTGAGCGTGACGTTCATGGATTCACAGATGCGCGTGTACATCAGGGAGCTCAGGGGCGTTCGTGCCAGGGCTTGGCCGAGGAACAGACGTGCCACCGCTTGGGCCTGGCGGGGGCTGGGTGAGGGTCTTTCAGGAGCGTCTGGCCGACCTGCAGACACTGGTTCCTTCCCACCAGAGAGCACCAGCCCCGGTCCCAGCCCAGGCCTGGCACCACTGGGGACACGGCCGGACCAGATGCTGGCTTAATGGGCACAAAGCCCGTCACGGTGAGGACAGATAAGGCCAGCGCACCCCCTTTCCTAAAGGGCATCCCTTCACAGGCTGGTGCTGAGCACAAACAGTACCTGGGCCAGGAGGCTGAGGTGAGCGAGGCAGGCCTGAGCCCTGGCCTGGAGGAGCTCACAGTGTGATTTCGGCGCAAATGGCTATCACTGGAGATGGGAGTGACCACAGAAGGAAGGGGGCCCTGGGAAAGCCGGGGGGAGCGGCAGCTCGGCCGAGACCGAGGGATGACAGATGGGTGCAAAGGTCACCCATGGTCATTGCACCCGAACCCTGACCCACGATGCCTGAGTTGCTTGATGGTGGGGTACCTGTGGCCCAGTTGTACCACGTGACCTGGCTGACACCCCCACCTCCCCTTTCCTTCCTTCTCCCATGAGGAGAGAGCCAAGCAGGGGAGGGGTGCTCTCTACACTGGGATCCTCAGGCAGTGCATATATGCCCCCAAAGCTTCCGAAAGTTCCTTTCCACGAGCACAGGTAGGTTCTGTGGGATCAGCCAATGGCCGCATTCCTTGTCCTGCAAACTTTGGGTACATCTCTGGGGGCGCCACCCAGCTGGCCACCCCTGCTCCCCGAGTGCAGAGGAGGGACGGACGCTGGGTTTCCACCCTGATGGCCTCAGCACAGTCAGCAGGAGATGAGGACAGAGCTGTGGGCAGGTCTCAAATTGCATGTTCCCCCTGCAGCCGCATGTAAATAGGTTGTATAATGTTTGCCTTGGGGCAGAAGCGATATCCATATCCCAGGGCCCACCTCTTCCTGGGTCCCCCACAGCCACCCACCCTCATCCACGCAGGCCTCTGGCCTGGAAGGTGGGAGCCCCGCCACCCAGGATTCGGAGGATTCGTGGGGTTCATCAACAGGACTGCCAGCTGCCTCTGCTACAGCGAAAGGGGAGGGCGGGGGTGGGGACGGGAGCAGGGCTCGGACCGGCGGGGTTTAAGGAGCCACGCGCCCACCGGAGGACACATTAGAGGATGTACAGACAAGGACCTAAGGCTTTGGTCCGAGTGCTGGGGCCTCCCCAGGGCCTGTCTCTTCATCCGCTAGCAGGGAGAGGACCGTCCCCAAACCCTGAGTGGCCACGCAGCTGGCAGGACTCGGCAAACCCGGAGGGCCAAAGTTGGACCTCGGCGCGACTGGGGGGCAGGGAGTGGGGAACCGGGCTCTGACCTGCTGTGCCCTCAGGCTGCCCGACTCCACACAAGACCTGCGGTGGGAAGCGGGGCGGGGCTAGGAGGGAGCTAGAGGCCAGCGCAGCTTGCGATGGACAGATGCTAGCGCGGCCTGTGTGCACTTCTCGTGTGTGTGGTCCTGTCTCCAATAAAGTCTCGTGGTGACCGACTCGGGCCTCTGCCCCCCACCCTGCTCAGCGCCCCACGGGGTGGATCAGACACCCCAGCGTTCCAAGACGCCTCCTGCACCATTTCCCCAGACTCCCCGGCGCCGTTATTTCTGCGTGGCAAAGTGTTCCCCAGACAGCTTAGTGCCCCCAGGAGCTGCCCGAGACCCTTAGGCAGAGCCGGCTCCACACCTGGCCAGCAGCCCCGGGGTATGGCGTGGGTGGACGGGAGGCCGCTTCCCATCACAGTCCCCAGGGTCACAGTTGGTCCCTGTGGGTCTCTCTTGTGGCCGGGGCTGCAGTCCTGAGGAGTCGAGACTCTTTATTAAGAAAAACAGTCCCTGATGGCTGTTTATTCATAAAACCAATTTGCAGCTTAAGGACAAAGCAATCTCTTGAGTTTGTGTGATGAAATCCAATATTTATCGAGTGCCTGTGTGCAGGGCCAGGGCAAGTGAATGTGCCCCATGTCCTGCCTCCGGCCGAGCTGCGAGGCCACCCGTGGCTGGAGCGTCCGCACTGCCCGCCTGTGCAGACAGAGGTCTCTGCCGTGCGGCCCGAGGTCTCCCAGACCATCCTCAGCATAACTACTCCCCTCCAGAAAGTGTTCTCACCAACAGCCGTGCCCTCCTGCCCACTGATGGCTCGTATCAGGCCCCCAGGGACACCTGGGGGTGACACCCCTGAGCCAGGCCATGGGAAGTCACTGAGGTGATTGTGGCCACCCAACTCCCCAGGGGCCAACCCCCACCCCCCACCCCCAGGTGGGTCCCTCTCCTGCCGCCACCAAGCCAAGCTGCTCTGGCCCGGTTCACGGAATCTTTCCCAGATCCAGTGAAGTGCACTTGCAAACCACCTTTTGGGCCAGGAGTTCTGGAGATCACCTGGCAGCCCCTGGAGTTGGGAAGCTTGGCACCAAATCTGGCATCAGACTTGGCTCCAGGTGCCCCTACTTGAGGGCTGGGGCCGAGGAGTCATACTCGCCCCCAGTCTTGCCCCCCAGGCAACCCATGCCCAACACTTGAGACCTTCTATGGCCACTTGCCAGAGCCCCAGGCCCCCGTCCTGAAGGGAGCCAGGCCAGTGGTGGTTTTCACAGCAGAATTTTCTTGGGGCCCAATGTGTCAACGGCCAAGTGGAGCTTTCCTCCTGGGCGGGGGTGTGGCCCTCGGGGCTCGACCTCACCTCTGCCCTCCCCACTCTCCACAGCTGTCCCTGAGGAATTCCGCAGAGCATAGCTTGGGAACCAAAACCTCTCATTTTACACCCGAGGGAACTGAGGCACAGAGAGGGTAAGCGTCTGGACCAAGGCCTCACAGCGAGTTGGTGACCCACTGCAGGCTGCACTCCATCGTTAACCAGCACCCGGTGTCTCAACAAACCAGCACTAACCAGGGAGATAAAATGACACTGCCCCTCCCATCTCACGTGCACACCTGCACACACATGTGCACACGTGCCTGCATGCGCACGCCAGCCCCGCAGAGGCAGCCCTGGCTCTGCACCTGCTCCGGTTGGCCCATGGGTGCACCCTCTGCCCTCACCTGCTCTCAAAGTCCTCACCCTTGCCAAGGGAGGCCAGAGTGCACGCCACCCCATCCAGAGGGGTCCAAAGGCAGCCCACGCTCTCTGCCTGTTCCTGACCTCATTCCTGCCGCAGACGGGGCCGGAGAGGGGAGCGCAGGACACGGCTCTGACTTGGGAGCCTCTCACCATGAGGGGGTAAAGACTCCAGACCCTCCCTTAGGGCACTGGGGGTGGGGAAGGGTCTTCGAGGCCGTCTATTCCCGTGGGGGGTGATTTTCCGCCCCCTCAGTCCGTCCACCGCCTCAACCCCACAGGCAAAGGTGACAGGCCAGCTAAATGGGGGCCCTGGAGATGGAATGCTCTGTGCTCAGTCCCCGGCCTGGCCCGCACAGCTCCCCTCAGGCAGCTGCAGGGCGGCCGCAGCCTCACCGAGCACCTGATCACTCTCAGCGGAGGGAAGATCTAGGCCCGGCGAGAAGCAGAGGCTGGGGCAGTGCTGGGCCTTCTCGGCGTCCGCTCCTGGTCTCTCAGCAGCGGTGGGACGGGAGGAGGGGACGGGCAGGGGAGGGGTGCTCCTGGGTCTGTGGGCGGCTGGACCAGTCAGCAGGGCACCCATGGGCAGCGCTTCCCCGTCCTGGGCGCCGGCCCTGCACCTTGGCTGGTGGCTGGAGAACACTCTGTAGAGCGCTCTGCCCAGCCAGGACCCGCACCCTGGCTTAGCCGCACAGCCCCCCTGTGCCCGGAGCAGACTCCAGGGACGCTCTGTGATCACACAGGTGCAGGGGGAGGGATGCAGCAGACTTTGCTGTGAACAGTCGGGGGGTGGGCGCCCTGAGGTGTCCCCCCTCTCCGGCCGTGGCCACGCCTGGACCAGCATGGATCCTCCAGGGACTCGGCGCCCACAGCACAGCCCCCTCCAGCCCCAAAGCCCACTGTGGGGGGTGCGGTGCAGGTGACAACTCGTGACGCGCCCCATCCTGGCCCGTAAGCTCACCTGGGGAGATGACAAACGCTGGTGTCCTCCGTGACCAGGACCTTCACCCAGCCCTTGACAAACCCCACTGGGTTAACAGCCTCATCTCCGTGACTCACATCAGAGAGGCAGATGAGTTTTGAAAACACTCACTGGTCCGGCTGTCCTTTCCCAAGTGGGCCGCAGGCACCGAGCCAGGCCCTGGGGCTATGGTGATGGGAAGACTGAGCTTCCCTTCTAAGGAGCAAACCTACCACGGTTCGGGGGCCATGGGCTTGAGAGAGGGGCTCGCCAAACCCCCTCTGCGCCCTCTGCCACTGCCCAGCTCAGACTCTTGGCACCGAAGCCCCTCATAAGGCTCCAGAGCAGGAGAGCTATGGCACCGAACACAACCTCACACCGAACCAGAGTGAAAGGCCAGGGCTGGCTTCACAGACAGGCATCTGACCTCCTGAGCCGACGGCAGCGGTGGTGCTGGCTGGGCGGCGGGTGTGTGAGCAGCGAGCGCAAGGCGGATCCCACAAAGGCAGACCCCTGTTAGGATTCTGCAGGGTGGGCTCCGATGCCTCTTCCAAGGGTACTCAAGGGCCACGCCTGTGACTCATAGTTAAGGATGCTGCCTGCACTCCTCCGAACAAGGCGGGCCTCTGGGCAAAGGGCAGCCCCGTCTGGCCCTCTCATCAGACCACATCCTGTTTGTGTTGGGTCTTCTATCAATGTGGTCCACACTGCGCCCTCCTTCACCACCAGGTCTCCAATGGAATCCCAGGGTCAGGAATGTGCAACAGTCAGAGCGCGCCACACAAGTGCACCCAGGGGGCCCATATAAAGCAGGCAGAACCCGGGAGCCACACCTCCTGGACAGGGAACCCAGAGCAGCTCTGCCCAGCCCGGCCCAGGGTCCAGCGGCCCTCCTGGGAGCAGGCCTACAGCATGGTGAGTACAGCCGCTCCATCCCCAGCAGGAGCCCCACTCAGGCCCTCCTCCAGGTCAGGAGCTGGGCATGGGCAGTAGGAACCACGGGGACCCACCGGGCTGGGAAGGCCCAGAGAGGCGGAGACCAGCACCTCATCTTGCAGCCCAGGGCAGCACAGAGATTGGCCACAGGTGCCCTCCAGGGCTTGGCCCCTGGTCTTGCATCTGTGCTGGGGCCCAATTTTTGGTGTTGAGTGTCCCAAGCTTCCACTAGGCTCTTGAAGAGGTCCATGGTCCCCCCAAAGGGGAGAAGTGTCACTTTCTTCTGTGCACCAAGATGCCCCCCTTCTTGAGACCCAGAGGCCATTCCCAGGTGGATTCATCCACCAGATGGAATCCCACCCAGTCCAAAAGCTGTCTGCATTGCTTTCTATGGGGAGGAAACACCTTGTGAAAAGCCCCCGCTCCATCCAGGCTCCGACGGAGAGGCTTCCCTGAAGCAGGTGAGAGGTTGCTCCAGCCTCAGGGGATGAGGGAAGCTTAGGAGGACTGGATTTGGGAAGAGGAGGGCCGCTTTTATGAACTTTTTTTTTTTTTTAAGCTTTCTGGCTGAGCACATTTCAAAATGTCTTCAAGGGAGCCATTTCTGGAAAGAGCTCTGGGGGGGTCTGCGCTATCTTCTCCAGAACCCACTCTCTTTATTCTAGCCTCGGTTCTACGCCTCAGAGGACCAGCCAGCATAGACTCACCGTGGTCGTTACCAAAAAGGCTTCCTTTGCAAGGGAACGAACAATTATTGCCAAGGGAGGGGCATTTTGGGAAGCTCTATTTCTGTTTCAAATCCCCCATGGACCGCCATCCTTGGGGTAGAGCGGCAGTTCCTGCATCAGGCCCAATTAGACCTGGGCTAGCATCCCAGCTCTGTCACTTACAAGACTGTGACAAGTTTGGGCAAGTCACCTGTTTTGAGACCACTCCCTCCTCTGTAAATGGGGATAAGGGATGCCCTCCTCTAGGAGGGATGGTATCCGGTACGGACGGAAAGCACTGCCCACAGGCCTGGCACGCCAACAAGCCCCCTGGCCGTTAGGATCAGGAACCCCAGAGCCCCCACTTTCTAGCTGTGTGGCCTGGGCACAATCTCTTAGCCTTTCTGACAGTGCTCTTGCCTGAAAAAAATGGGAATAACCGTGCTTAAAATAAGGTTTATCGTGAAGATAAAGTGCAACCGTGCACGTAGAGGTTTCGCTCACAGCCTGGCACACAGGTGGTGCTCAGCAGGGACTGGCGGCCACTCCTCTCCAGGGGGACGTCTGAGTTAGGCCTGCTTTCAGGAGTAACTCGTTTCCACGTCAGGGAGACATTAGCAGAGCGTCCCGGCTAAACAGCTTAACCAGACCCATTCATTATCAAGTTGAAAACTACGAGGGATTGATGCTATTAATTTTCTAGCCCACGGCTCTGAGATGATATGGCCCAAGAATCGGTCATTATAATACAGGAAGAACCAGCGCGAATTTGCTCGGCTCCCCCGGGGCTGTCTGTAAGCCATCCCAGCAGCAGTGGCGTTACAAGTGTTCAGTTACCAAGGCCGTCAAAGATTGCGGGAGAGGCAGAGCCAGCCTAATTGGTGCGCTGGGCTCCTGAGCCTGCTAAGACAACAAAGGCCTGGTCCCCCGACAGGGTGACACTTCCTCTCGCTGCCTGCGAGCTGGGCTCAGCCGAGGAGTTGATGGCTCCTCGTTGATGGCCGCCTGGGCCCTGGGAAGTGTGCCGTGGCCCAGGAGTGCGGCATGTTACCCTCCTCTCTCTCCCCTGGCCCAGATGACGAGCCCTTACTCGCTGCCCGACCTCCTCTTCTTGCCGCTGGGCGCCTGTTTTCCTGTGCTGGACACAGAAGAGCCTGCGGACGCCGTGGGTAGCATCGGAGGCGAAATATGCCGGACCGACCTGGCAGGGGGACGCCACTTCCCCTGGGGCTCCCCTGGGTGGCCGAGAGCGCCACACCCACATGCCCTGCTCGTCATGGCCAAGGAGCCACCGACGCTGGGCAGAGCGCGTGCCGGCTTCACGTTGAGGCTCGGGAGGGAGCAGGACGATGGCAGTGAGGCCACCGGCTTCCTTCTGGGTGACGGCGAGAAAGCTGGTGGCCTGTTAGGGACCCTGGCAGAGGAGCTCAACGGCTACAGTAGGGAGAAAGGCGGCTTCAGCTTCCGCTTCGGCCGGGGACGGAGGGGCCATAGCACCCCAGAAAGGGCTCCTCCGCGACCCGCCCCCCTGCCCTCCCCCCGGGCCGTTTCCATTCCCATCTTCTCCTCGAGTCTCAAAGACCAAGACGCTGAGAAGGTGTAGGTATTAGTATAATGAATTATGACAGGAATTATAATAGCAGTGGGTTTGGTTAGGTGGGTGCTTACTTTTGATTTCCAACTTTGCTGAAGCAAAATTCTGGATGGTGTCAAAAAGGAGGTGACCAAAAGCAAGTCCCAGTTAAGAAGAGAACATTGCTGCTGGTGTAGCTCCCTGGCGGACTGTTGTGTTTCGGCCCCGTCCGCTGCGGGGATGGCTCTGAGCAGTCCCCTGGCCGGGGTGGCATGGAGCTGAGGATGCCCGAGGATGCCGTTGGGCCGTGAACACGAGTAGGCAGAGCTGGCCGTGCTGGCCCCGAGTTGAAGGTTGGTGGACTGAGCGATTACGGTGGGATAATCAAAGCTTCGACCGCCTCCATCGGGACGTCAGTGGTTGACATCCGAAGTGCAACTGTGAGCAAGCACATTCCGCTGGCCACAGAGTATGGTTCTGAAAGTTAACAGTGGAAAAGGGAAATCTTGTTCTCCATTCCATTAACACAACATCCCCCCCGGCAAGAAAACCTCATCCCGCTGGTGCTGAGATGCCATTCGGGACCACCCGCCCATCCCCTTCTGACAGCTCTCCTTCTCGGTGGTGCAGCGTTTGCCAAGCCAAGGGTCCCGTGGGAGATGAACGAGGAAGGAATACATGTTTGCTGTAGCAAGGTTGCATTTCCAATGTTCAGACTATGAATGTGTTGTATCTTTTGAAATAAAAGTGGTAACAACTGCAAAACTGTAATGGAAAGCCCGCCTGACTCTTGGCTACAGGTCCTCTGTGCCCCAGGAACTTCGCTTTCCTGAGCTGCAAGTGCCTTATGGGGAGATGGAAATCGTGTTGCATGTACCCACACACTGCTCCCAGCATCCCCTTAATTGGCAGTTGGTAAAATACCCATGGCCAAAAGTATAGGGAAACACACACAAAGTGCATTTTCCTCTCCCACTAGATTGCTGTCTCCCTGGTTTTCTCTAAGCAGGGAGCATTCTGAAAACAACTTCTCTACCCTGAGGGAAGTCAGAGCACCTCTTTCAAACGCTGCTTCGGTCTGTCCTGCATCCCATCCCGAGTCAGATCCAGCAGTCTGGTACTGTTCACTCCTAGGCTGGCTTCAACTGCTGAGATGAGAACCTGTATTGATGTTCCCATGGCAACATCTCCCCCCCTCCTTTACAGCTATTGCTTGCCCCTGGTTCACAACTGAGTAATTTTCCATTGGGCTGTCACAATTAATTGGTAGATTTTTATTAGCCTTTTAGAACCACACCAGGCAGGGCCCAGCTTGGCACCTTGGAGCATTTCACAGTGTTTTCCATTCTATTAGAGACTTTTCCCCCAGTAGCAGCTCTCAGTCCTCGACAGCCAGAAAGCCACTTCATTAAGGGGTGACGGATCTGAGCCACACAAGAGGCGGGCTGACTGGGGAGCAGAAATGGGCTGGAGAGATGGGACGGGAACACAGGAATCAGAACATCACCTTACGCTGAGGCGAGCCGTCTTCTCCTGGGGCTCCTCCCTGCTCCCCCCGATGCCTTGATATACGGGCCCTGGGGCTCAGGGCCGCTGTGACAGGGGCCAGACGGTGACACTGAGTCTGGGAGGCACATCATACCCTGTCCTCTGCCACTGTCGAGGAAGGGATGATCCAGGATGCCTCCCGCCAACGTGACAGACAGGGGTGGGTCTTTGTCTGTTGGTGAAAGAGGCAAACACTCAGCCCTCCAGCCACGGAAGGCAAATCTCAAGAAAACGGGCCCCAGTGTGTCCATAAAGGACAGCCCTGGTGCTGAGACTGTGCACTACAGGGTGGCCGGATGAAGGAAGTACGGTCCCAGCTCAGGCTCCGAGCCAAGCATGTGCTCATTTCCACTCTGTTAAGGGCGGTGCGGGGGCAGCAACCTGGATTAGCCCATCCCTCAGCTCATTTATACACACAAAGAAGCCAGAGAACGTGCTCACGAAAGACCAGGTGAAACAGAACAGACCAGAGGCCAAGGGCAGAGGGACGCCCTGTGGCAAGGTCCCCTGGCTGACGTTCTCTCGCCAACTTCTACTCTTAGGACAAAAGGAGCCGCCCCTGTGGTCACTAATTGTGAGAACCCGGAGGTCACCAAGGTGGAGGCACTCCTGCACGTGTTTACAGCCGCTCTGGGCGTACACGGGCTGGTTTTTAATTTAGTAGGGTTAGGTGAGCCTTGATGGAGAAATCTGAGATAAAGCGGGGAGGGGGAGAGCCTTCAAAGCAGAGGATATCCTGTCATTAGTCTTTCATCATTGAACAGAAATCAACAACAAAGCTGTTCTTTCCAGTTGCTTGTATATTTGAGCTCAATAACCCTGGAAGTCAGAGCAATCAAACTGAGGGCATCGATCTGTTAGATCCACTCCCACAACATTTGGCTAAATTTCCTCTTTACCACCCCCCGCAGCCCTCTCCACCCTACTGGCTCTGTCAAGGTTTGGGGGCCTCTCGTGCCACCCCACACCCTCGCTCTCTTCTCGGTGGGGAAGTTTACTCCCCAGATTAGTGAAGGTGAGGCTCTTCGGAAAACACTTCTTTTGGAAGCGGGGAGATGAAGCTCCCCGGGGCCGCCAGGTCCGCTCCACCTGGCGTGGCAGCGCTCTCTCCTCCAGCCCAGGCACCCGAGAGCTCTTTGCATTCGCCCATTTTATACATTCAAGACACAAAAAAGGCTTCATCTTGGTGTGTAGATCTCAAGGTATTTAGCTATTAAAACGGACGGCGAATATTTGTCTATGTTTTCTTGTATGTTTGAAATGTTAATAAAAATGTCTAAGAAAAAAAGAGATTCGCGTGGCCAGCAAGCCATCAGGGCACTGCTGTAGTAAACAAGAGGCCACCTCGTCCTAACTTGGTGCTGGTGCCCAAGATGCTGCACGACACACTCCACTGGAGACCCCGACCCAGGCAAGGGGCTTTCACCCTCCAGCCAGGGAGCTGGGGCCCCGCCCAAGATGGTGGGCGACCAGGAAGGAGGGCAGACATGGGCAGGGGATACTGTGGTTGGGCAGTCTTATCCCACCTGATGTCTCCTGTACCGAGATGACATTTAGAAATCGATCCCCCAGAGCACTCAGTTGGGGAACCCTGTCTATAAAATATCCCCGACACCCAAAAAGCTGGGCTAGCTGTAATTCTGAATTCTTCTCTTCCATGATGAAGGGAGGGGCCTGGCCCTGGAGCCCAGGTCTCTGCTAGTCATGCTGGGGCCATCTGGATCATCGACAAATTCGTCTGGCACAGCAGATGTTAAGCTGGCACGTGCTGTGTGACCTCGGGCAAGTTGCTTCACATCTCTGAAGCCAGCTTTCTCACCCATTAAATGAAGACAGTGACAGAACCTCCCTCATTTAAACAAACAAAAAAAAAGGTGTGGGTGTTCCACGTAGTAATGCAGGGCGCGTCTATAATAGCTAAAAGCACTCGCGTGTGAGCTGTAATTCTAAGAAGACTTTCATCGCAATATAACACACATCCGGAACGTGCCCCAATTCTAAGTGCAGTCTGACGGGCGTTCACCCAGTGACACACCCACTAGCCAGCACCACCCAGACTAAGCAAGAGGACGTCACCTGCCCCCAGAGCTCCCTTGTGCCCCGACCAGGCACGAGCCTCCTTCCCGCACCCCGGTCACCCGCCCCCTGACTTCTACACCAGACTACATGCCCGTTGGAGTACATGGGAGCCGACGCATTAGCATGTCGCCTGGCGGCTGCCGGGCATGACACACCACGGAGTGGGGCGCGTTTGTCCCACCCCACTGCTCCCCGACATTCCACGGAGTGAACACCCCGCACGTACCTATCCTCCCTGGCTCTTCATGACCTTGGGTTGTTTCCCATTTGGGGTTCTTCAGTGTTTGGGGTTCTTTTTTGTTATGTATATATATTTTTTAACATCTTTATTGGAGTATAATCGCTTTACAATGGTGTGTTAGTTTCTGCTTTTTAACAAAGTGAATCAGCTGTACGTATACATATATCCCCGTATCTCCTCCCTCTTGAGCCTCCCTCCCACCCTCCCTCTCCCACCCCTCTAGGTGGTCACGGAGCACCGAGCTGATCTCCCTGTGCTATGCGGCTGCTGCCCACTAGCTATTTCACATTCGATAGTCAGAAACAGCAAGTGTTTTAACACTCTGACACTCGAGGCTTGTATTTTGCGGTAGCACCAACAGCGGCCGCCCGCCTGCGGGGGGCTGGGCCCTCGGGTACTCACTCCTCGGTTCTGCGCCTTGAGGGCGGGACTCAGAATCCTCTGAACACCGTCGTGTGCGCACACGGGTATACGTCTTCCTGGGGCTAAATCCGCAGTCCTCATTTGGTCCTCAAGGGTTTCTCTGACCTAAAAACAGGTTAAGGACCACTGTCCTAGAATGGCTAGACCCAAGGAAGTTTCTTGGGCTCGGGTGACAGTCATGGAAGATTCTCACTTTGGAGAAGAGTCTTCTAAGACCCTTATTTCACACCGGAACAGCCGCCAAGGTGGCTAGCGTGTACACGAGGCTGCGTCCCGGCCTCGCCACGTGTGAGCTATGGCTGGACGAGTAAACTCCAGTCATAGAGCGTGGGGAAAACGGGACAACGCACCCTGCCTAAGAGGCTGCTGTGAGGCTTCCGTGAAGGGTCCACGTCAGTGTGGCTGTCAACATAATCGCTCTACGCCCTCTTTCAGATTGCGAGCTGTCACTCAAGGGAAGAGCGCGTTGCCTGTGGAAAAGCCCTGGACTCGGGAGGTCTGGTGTCAAGTGATGGTTCAGCCACTAACAGACTCTGCGGCCTGGGCCTGGGTCCTGCCTCGGTGAGACGAGGGGAGAAACGGGTCCCGGGGGCCGTCTGCAGCTCCGGCTCGAGCGCGCCGCCCGACGTGCAGCACAGCCGAGGTGCAGCTGCCGAGGTCTCCGGGGAAGAGGCTTCACGGAACCGTGTTCTTCAACGTGCTTTGGGGGACAGGATCTGTATCCTCTGACAAGGCTGCTGGTGTAATAAGCGCCATTATCAGAGGGTGCTACTCACTCCCCCTGACTTCCACTTTCCAAGCTGCCAGCTGGCGTTAAATGGAGACCAAGACGAGGACTCGTCAGCACCCTCCTCGAGAGTCCCCTTGGGAGAGGTCACAGCCCGGCCCGGGCCAGCACCCCCTTTCCTTCCTCATCCACACAAAGAAATAAGATGCCTGGTGCGTGGAACGCAAGCGAGGGGTGCTCTGGGGACTGATGACAGTGGCTGAAAGTGAGCTCAAATGTAAAGAGAAAGAATGCACTTGGGGAGCGATTAACCCTTTCAGGCCAGAGAGAAATCCGGGACGTGACCTCCTTCCCCCATTTCAGTGACACCGTGACGGCCTGACAGGTGGCACAGCCCACTCTCAGTGCCGCCGCCAAGAGCCAGGCTGCTGGCAGGTAGGTGTCAAGGGCACAGGAAGGGCCTGAGATGAGGACAGGCTTGTGAAACGGCCGATGCGGGATCGTTCTATTCTGTAAGACCCAACACGGAGACCCCGGCCCCTTCGGGAAAGCCTGACTCCTTCCCTGCCCACATGCACACCTCGGCTCTGAACAACAGTGAGGAACTGCAGACCAAAGCAACCTGCCCACGTGCTAGTGTTGTAAACATTTATTTAAAAAATACTACGGAGGAGAGACGTGGATTCAAAAAACAGAGTCACATACAGAAACAAAATGTACTGGACTGAAAAAAAAAAAAAAAGACACCATAGGCATTCCGGAAGGGAGGACGGTGGAAAACTATTTACACATCATTTATAAAAGAGCAAGTCTATAAAAAGAGTGTAATACCAAAGTATAAATGCAAAATATAGTGGCACATCATGTGAACAGGAAGAGACCAGTACCTCACAGAAACAGGCAGTGGAGGGAACCTGGGTGGGCTTTGTTTTGCTTTGTCTGCAAGGCCACTGGCGGTGCTCTGGCACCTCCCTCGGTCTGTGTAGCACAGCAGTCTGGGGGGCAAAGAGGCGACGTGCTGTGAAAACAGCGTAAAACGACTCAGAGGACACCACCTCTACCAGAGAAATAAAATACAAATTTAGGTGATGAGCGTAAACATCGGGCCTGTGCTGGTCACAGGCCCTAGGAGGCCTGGGGAGCACAAGGTGGTTTCCTCCTGGTTTCTCCAGGGGGCGCTCCTGAGCGCGGCGAGGCCCAGACAGGGGCCCGTCGGCCTGCTCTTCAGCAGCGGCTCCAGGTCAAGGTCAAGGACACTGGGCTCCTGCCCTACGAGCCTGGTCCTGGACAGCCTGGGGGAGATTACGCTGCTCTCTGAGACCCTTTCTGGGGGTTCATTTGTTTTGTGATTTTCTTCATCCCTGATGAGCCCAACCGCAACATTAGGTTAAGTGTCGCTCGTGGTAATTAAATAAGACATGTGCCCGTCAGGGTGCAGCCAACGCTGGCTGGGCTTCGGTGCTCCAGTCCCTTTCCTCCTCTGCGTGCACTGGCGCCCAATGGCAGCTCCTTCTGTATCGGAGGCAGCTGTGCTGAGGGCCGAGTTCTGAAAGGCTTCAAGAACTCCAGAAAGCTGAAGACTGGCTTGTCACCAGGGAAAGAGCCCTGCAAGCATCTGCTTTGCCTTAGAGGAGGACAACAGAGCGGAAAGAGGTCAATCGGAGAGCGAGACCAAGTGCCTCTTCAGGGCACCTGGAAATTCGGAAGGAAGGTAACCCTGCGCTCACCGCAGACTGGCCCAGCCCTGGGCTATCTCGGCAGCAGCTGCTCACCCACCGCCACCCCTCCCGCCTCTGGGGCACCCGTACGCTGACCAGCGACCCTGCTACCCTTAAGACTCAAGCTTTCTATCCAGGATTAGCAGTGCATGTCACAAGGGAGCCGGGAACTGGGCTCTAAGGACACGGAGAGAGCGGGTGACAAGGAGCCTCTCCCACATCACGGGCCTCCTCGGCTTCCCCACCTGTCCCGGGACCCGGAGGCTGGTTGGTTTTAGCACCCTGTTTTACCCCCCAAATCAAGAGCTGTCCTTCACGTGAGGAAATGGTGAGGGCACCAGCCCGCGGCAGCAGTGGAGGGGAGGGTGGCCAGCTGGTAGCACTTCCCAAGATGCAGTTCTGGAAACGTGTCTTCGGCACAGGAGGCACGAGGAAGGTGAGTGCACAACCTCTCTGCGCGGGGTGAGTGGAGGCGACCGTTCCCAAGGCCTTGGTGACACAGCTCCCACGCAGGGCACTCGTTCTTGGGGTGAAATGGAGGCAAAGGCATAGCCAGGGGAGGTCCTCCAGAAAGACAGATGAAAAGGAAGTGCTCATCCACCTTCCCACCTGCCCCCAAGAGCTCAGTTTTGAAGCACGATGTGGGAAAGAGGCTGGCGTGCAGTCCACAGAGCAGGAACTCCACAGATAGAACTCGGACAGATGGCTCAGGGAGCCCGGGCTGAGGAGAAGGCAAGCACAGGAGAACGGCGGGGCCATGACGTAGGTAGTAGGGCTGCACTCCACGGCGGCCTCGGCCCTGCCCAGCGCAGAGCTCCTGGGCCAAGGTCCCAGCTCGCCGGTCCCGTCTCAGCCACCGGCACGGGCACGGGGGAGCCCTCACGCGCTGCAGGCTCCCGACGCCCGGCTTCTGCTACCTCTGCACGATGTCACTGATCTCTTTCACGGAGCTGAGGAGTTTGCTGAAGTCCTGCGTGGCCGCCGGGCCGCTCCCTGCCGTCGCCGGGCAGATCTGAAGCTCCCGAAGACTGTTCTCCAGTTTGTTGATGGCCTCGCGGAAGGCGAATTTGTTCCTCATTTGCTGGATGGAGTCCACATAGCTCACGCAGAACGTGTAGAGGTTTTTGCCGGCTTCCAGCACGGCGCTGTGACTGGCCATCTGCTCAGAGTTCTTGGAGATGGCCAGGCACAGGGCCTCGGTGCCGTCCAGGACCATGCCCTTGGTGATGGCACCACTGGCAATCCGCTCCGGAGGCTGGCGGGTTTTCCGAAGAGACACGCGGGTCGATATGAGAGGGATGAAGGCGGTGGAGGACGGCTGGTCCCCTGCCAGGGCAGACGATGCTGATGGCAGCGCGGAGGGAGCAGGGGCTGGGCTGGTCGGGGTCCCCGCTGGCTTGGCGGACGACTGGGGCTTTGGCATGGACGGGAGCACGGGCTTTTTGACGCCCTCTCCCAGCTGGCTGGGTTTGGCAGCGTCACTGTTCACGGCATCCACAACCAGAGCCATGGGTTTTGCTTTCCCACTGGCACCCATCTCCCCGGCTGCTTCCTGGCTCGGGCTCTGGGAGGCCTTCCCGGCTTTCCCCACGGAGGCTGGAGGAGGGGGTGGCGGGGCGGGTTTGAGCTTGGACAATTTCCCCTTGTCTCTCCCTGGGGACTCGGAGGAGGGCTTGTGCCTCCTCACTCTGGACTCCTCGGCAGGGGCCTTGCTGGTCCCTCCAGAAGCACCTGGCCCTGCCCTGCCGGTGGGGGGCACCGGCTCGGCAGGCGTCCCCAAGGCACTGGACTTCCCAGCCTCGTCCTTGTGGGGAAGGCTGGAGGAAGGCGCGACCACAACCTGCCTACGGAGGAGTTTTGGGGTCAGGCTGGGAGGGCTGGAGCCCGGGCTGGACTCGGCCGTGTCTTTGAAGACCTCGTCGGCTGCTTCCTCGGTCTTCTTCACCAGCCTGGGTGGGGGAGTGCCTGTGCCTCTGGTCACCTGGTCAGACCTGTTCTCACTTGCCCGCTTCCGAGGCAGAGCTGGCTTCTCACTCTTGTGCCCTCCAAATGTGGACGAGTCAAACTGTCTTCCCGTGGACTGCAGATCCCGAGGCAGCGTGACCGACCGCCACTCGGTGTCCTTGGCGCCGTGGGGCACGCAGGAGGCGGAACAGGACCGCAGGAAGCGCTTGCTGGAGCTGCCGCCACTCTCCTCCTCGCTGGCTGCCAAGCGGCTGCTGGTCAGCGTGCTGGACTTTTTCCACAGGTGGGGTGACCGGAAGCCTGTACCCCCCGACTCCCGGAAGGCTCCATTGGGGACGCCAGCCCCGCTGCTGGGCTTTAGGGACTTGGCTGGCTCGGCGGCGTCCGCGGGCGCAAGTGCCAGCGCCCCGTTGCTGATGTCTCGGCCTTCTTCCTCCGGGGCCCCCTTGCGCTCCGGCTGGCCGTCCATCTCCCGGAAGGAGCTGCTGCGTTTGGGAGGGGTTGGGGCTGTTTTCTTCTTCTTCTTGATCAAGGCACTGAACAAGTTGGTCTTCTTGTCTTTGGGGAGGAGGCGCTCGTCTTCATTTAGGCCGCCATCCTGAGGACCTCGTTCTTTTCGAGGGAGCAATGGAGACACGGCAGGCTCGTGGTCCAGAGGATCTGAAACACATGGGGAAGAGTTTAATGGCTCCAGGCCAAAGGCGACTGAGTGAGCGGGGAACCTGCCTGGATCAGCCGGCCTGTTCCTACAGAGCAGCCACGGGTCCGGGCACTGGGCTCTGACAGGCCTGCGTGCGGTCCCGCTGCCAGCCACCTGGGCGAGTTAGTTCTCTCTGCGCATCCCCAGCTTTCTCATCTATAACACGGAGGACATTAAACCTACCCACAGCGCTGCTGTGAGGATGTAATGCGATAACGAACGTGGAGCAATCACAGCTCTTGGCACGAAATTTCTCAGTAACTGTTGTCACTGTTGGTATTATTATTAGGAAAAGCTTAGGTCTCTCTCCTTGAAGACAGCACAGCAAAAAGCGGGGACACCCCCAGTCCCCTCATCTCTTTGCTGGTTTCCTTTAAAGTAGCAGAGTCCCCTCAACACCACTATCTGGAGGGTAAAAAGCACGACAAGGCCAAGCCCAGGGTCAGAACCTGTGCCTCTCGGACCAGTCAGCCGCTTGAGGCTCCCTCGAGGACGGTCAGGAGGGAAGGGGCCACATACCACACGGTGCAACGACAATGGGCCATTATGCTTGGGAAACAAGATGGGTGACCTTTTAAAATTTTTAAATGGGCATTCTTTAAATATGAATAATAGCTCCTAAGAAATCTTTCTGCTGTTGCCAAGCTCCCCGCGAGTGAATGACGGAACTGTCCCTCCGAGGGCGGCTGCGGGCGCGGTTGCCGTCAGCGCCCTGTAACTCAAAGCTGAGGTAGCGGGGGCCTTTGTGAGAACACCAGGTGGCACACAGGGCTTCCGAATCAGGGGAAGCCAAGGACCTCCCCAAACCTTCATCCAGCGGAAGAAGGTGAAGAAAGGGAAATGCTAATGAATTATGCACAGCTCTATTTCAGGGCTGAAAAGCTAATTGACACTCCTGGCTCACCATGAGATAACGTATCAAAATACCCGTCAGATGAATACCGATGGGCATAAATGAACACAACTGCTTATCAGTGGGCTTTTATAAGCTGCAAGTTTTCACAGCAGCCTCTCCTCCCCACACCGCTCCGCGACCTGTAATCAGGGCCACTGACAGAAGGACGCGGGGTCCAGATTCCGGATAGTCTACATGCCATCAAAGCGGGGTGCGCTAGGTGAGCTAGACGGTCCGAGGGCGCGCCAAGAACGCACTCGAATTTAGGTTCATTTCTTATGTAAACCTTTCAAGTGTACACTTTTGCTATATTTTATAGTATACGTGTCTGTGCAGTAGTACGTACACATACCTATGTATAAGACCTGCACGCTCAACTTTTTTTTTTACACCTTTATTGGGGTAGAATCGCTTTACAACGGTGTGTTAGTTTCTGCTCTATAACAAAGTGAATCAGTTATGCATATACATATGTCCCCATCTCTCTTCCCTCTTGTGTCTCCCTTCCTCCCATCCTCAACTTTTTAAAATTAACATGGGTACATGATGAAAAAAATTGGGAATCATGGGGCCCACAGATTCCGGCTTTGTCCTGCCCCTTCCCATTCACCTAGCGTGTGGCCCATCAGAGCACCACCCAGATGCTGGGCCTGCCTCAGACACCTCCATTCAGTTGGTCTGCTGTAGAACCGAGGCTTCTGTATCTTTTCTTTTTCTTTTTTTTTCGTTGGGGGAACTGCTAAATCAGAACAGTCTCGCTTAGAGTCAAGCCTGGCACACAGGAAGCACTGGATCGGTGTTTACTAATGTTACCCCCGAGAGGACCTTGAGAGCCCTTTTTCACCACTCCCACCGCCCTCGCTAGTCTAGGGAAGAGCACCAGAAACGGTCTCTTCTCAGAGACCACGAGGGGACACCAGCTCTCCAGCTCTCCACAGGTGTCTCCTGGCTCCGTCGGTGCCAGGGAGTTTTTCGTATCAGCGCTTTCACAACGAGCTGCTCTTCGTTTGGGTCAGTGTTTTACTATTGCTGTATCTGCCACAAGAGCAAGCACAAATGCTGTGAGTGATACACGAACAGGCGGGTTTGTCCCGAGTAGGTTTCATAAGCACCACTGCCTAAGCCAATGGCTCCTAAATGACGGGGCAGGGGCTTGCTGGAGGAAAATGAGAACCTTCCTCTTTTCGAAGCTGGACCACTAACACGGGGTTTGCCTGTCTTTCTGTGCAGTTTCCACTCACTGCTTCCCATCTGCCTGCACTGGCCCTGAGGGTCGACTCCCCCAGGCCTCAGGCGGGTGCGGGTGGTGAGGACGTACCAGTCTCTCCTGGGCCCTTGGAGTGGGGCGTCTCGGGCACGTCGGGGGCGTCTTTGTGTTCGGCAGCTCTCCTGGAGGTTCTCGTCTTGGTGGGCAGCTCTGGGGCCTGCAGCAGAGTACCTGCAACCCCTCGCATGCCTTTCTTCCCCAATTCCTTTTCCACTTCTAAGAACCACCAAAAAAATCAACAACAAAACCAGCAGTCATCAGTAACGACGTCATTTTGGTATGTTGGTTTTCTTTTTCTTTTTAAGACAAGAGTAGTCATCTATACACAGTTACAGAAAAGAGATACACATCCTGAGGAAATAGTACTCGAGCAGTTTTCAGAACCCTGGCTGCAAGAGACAGAGGGCCACCCCCCGCCCAGCTTTCCGGTCTCAGGTAAGCTGCTGGCCCACGCACTCTAGCAGGAAGTGGACTGAAGGACTGGGCTGGGTCCCACACGGCCGTCCCTCCCATCCCAACCTCTCTCCCCACTGCAGGCACCCTAAGGACCAGCACTTTACCGTCTGATATGCTGGATTCCTGGAACATTGTTTCAAAGGCTTGGTGGATTTCAGCGAAGGAGGGCCGGTCAGAGGGATTCCACTGCCAACCTGGACAGATGAGAACCAAGTCAGACTACCCATGAGGCCTTGCTCACAAGCAGGGGATGAGAAATTCTCAAGGAAAAGTCTGGAAGTTAAAGCAGCATTCCAATCCTGCTAACCATCTTTTGCTATGACAAGTTCAAGTGACAAATGCCACTGTGCCCTGTTGCAGGCATTAAGAATTTGGGAAGACTTTAGATACTGGCAGGAATACGGATTATAAAACGCCAGGGACACGCTGACAGCAACCACTACATTTACAAACGTATTCTTCCCAACCTGCCCCCAGCAAATGCAGAAAATTACTCAACCAAGCGGCCTGCCTCCTATCTCACCCTCACTTCATGGTTATCGAAGTCCGAATCCCTCACCAGTAAAGACGTGCTAATTAAAACAAGATGAAAATGAGGATTAAGGACTGACTGATAAGCCCAGTGGAGGTGAGGACGTAGGGTCCCTCTCACATGTTTCTGGTGAGAATATAAATTCGTATAAACTTTTTGGGAAAACAATTTGAGAAAATCTATCAGAACTTAAAATGCACACGGCTCTCTGAACCAACAGTTCAACTCCCGTAAGTACTAGCATAACGCACAGAGTCATGTACGTATGAGGGTGCCGGTTCCTGTCTTGTTCATAATGGCAGAAGACAAACAAATGTCCATCCAAAGAGGACTGGATGAATGAATAGATCATGTAACAGATGCCAGGCAGCTACGTAAGGAAAGACACGAGGCGAGAAAGTGGGAGAGAGAGCGAGAGAAAGAAAGAGCACAAGCTCTGAATTACGGACGTGGAAAGACACGCCTGTTACACTGCTAAGTGCAAAAAAAAAAAAAAAAGTTGAGGGAATAAATTTTTATACATATATATAAAAAAGCGAGTGGATAAAAGTCACCTGGAATATTTGCCTACTATACCAGAAATTTGTATTTATTAATAAGAAACCCAGGTTTGGTATCTATCAATCTCATTTTTGCATTAAAAACAAAAAACACTCACACATAAAATACTATGGGTAAATAAAGGCATACTGAAAAAGTGAAAAAAAAAAAACAGGTAGCAAACTGTTACATTAGTTGCTTCTGAAGAAGGGGAATGAAGAGAGGAAATGGAATACTTCGATTTTTTTTTACTTTACATATATCTCCTGCCCTGGGTATATGTAAAGTGCCCGCAGAGACTTCTAGAACTGGCGGGGGAAGGCTCACATGCTCGCATGAGTTCGTAGACCTTCTCTGGGCAGCCTTCCGGGCGCTCCATGCGGTAGTCTTTCTCTAGGAGTTCATACACCTGGGACAAGTCAATTCCTGGGTAAGGTGACATGCCGTAGGTAGCAATTTCCCAAAGCAACACTCCAAACGCTAAAAGAAAAAAGAAACATCAGGATCATTCGAGATGTGTACGATTTAACTACACTGCACTTAAAACTGGTGAACTGTGCAGCAGACATCAGAAGTTACACCCTCAGAAGCAGGTCAGACACTGACATTCTACCCGGCTCTTAATTACCAACAGCCCCGGATAGAACAGGAAAGAATGAGGTTTTCCGTTTACTCACGCCCACCGACTAAAACAGAAGGAGAGAAGAGGCCTGGGTTGCTCAGCCCCTCCAGGGTCTTTTAGGGAGCCTAGCCATCATGTTGGGAGGTGTGGTGGAAGGAACGTAGGACTGGAACTGAGGAGGCCATTACTACTCATGGCTCTGTGAGCAACTAGTCATGTGCCTAAGACAGGCCACCTCTCCTTTCTGGGTACATGAGATTACCTCTAAGGGCCCTTCCAACTCCAAAAATTTCATTAAAATCTTACAGAATCGTTGAAATTCCAGGTCCCATTTAGGAACCAGAACTCCTTGGAGAAACAGGTGATTCAGGTCTGGGGCAGAGAATGAACCTGGAATATTTTATCATTCCAGATAGCAGAGATGCTGTAGAAGACCAGCAACAATGTGAAGTCCCCATTGGCCAAGGATGAGACAATCTGAACGTCAATTTAAAAAACAACTACAGTGGATTAATCCATAATATACTCAAATATATTTAAATCCAAGAGCTTATAATAATATCACAAAAGACAAACAACAAAAACCTGGTCACCGTTGGAGGGTATCAAGAAACCAATTTGTTATCGTGGAAACCGGTAAATAATGGCAAGGAAGCAAACATTTATCCTATCTTTCCTGTATGAACTGTACCTTTACTATAGCCAGACAGTAGGGGAGAAGAAGTTTCTTCTTATAGAAGTATTGAGCTAATAAATGCATAAGGAAGGAGAATTATCATTTGGCAACCCTAATAAATCAGCGGATCTAGACCAAGAGAGAAAACTAAGAATTATGGGCCTACTGTTGAAAATGTACACCCCTTCCTATGAAGTACTCTTACTAAAAGAAAAACAAGTCAAATTTGAACGTGATCAAGCTGCCTCGATCCCAATACCCGTTATCTAGAGAGAGTGAAGAACGAAGAACATGGTAGATCTCACCACAGGGGTACAGTGAGCAGAGTCCAGAGTGTGGGAGACTTTAAAGGACAAATGACGGGATTTCTTCAACAAATAACTAGCAAGGGACGCAGAGGGATAAAGAAGGAATTTACACTGTAGAGGAGACCTAAGGGCCACTGTCAACTAATAGCACTGTGAGATTCCTATTTCTATCCCAATTTAAACATACTGTTTAAAAAAAAAAAAAAGGGCTTCCCTGGTGGCGCCAGCGGTTGAGAATCTGCCTGCCAGTGCAGGGGACACGGGTTCGAGCCCTGGTCTGGGGAGATCCCACATGTCACGGAGCAACTAGGCCCGTGAGCCACAACTACTGAGCCTATGCGTCTGGAGCCTGTGCTCCCAACAAGAGAGGCCGCGACAGTGAGAGGTCCGCGCACTGCGATGAAGAGTGGCCCCCGCTCACCGCAGCAGCTAGAGAAAGCCCTCGCACAGAAACGAAGACCCAACACAGCCAAAAATAAATTAATTAATTAAAAAAAGAAAAGAAAAAACGCATGACTTTCATGATTTCATTGGAAATTTGAACACTGACTAGATATTTGATAATATTCAGAAATGCATCTCAACTTGTGGTTATACAAATTAAAAAGTCATCTTTGAGAGACTTATGTGAAATATTCATGGACAAGATATTATGCTGTCTGGGATCTGCTTTGAAATAACAGGATGAGAGGCACCATGAGGCGATGACAGCAAAGCTGGGTGATGGGTGCCTGGGGCACATTAGGTAACTCTGTCTTCTTTAGTGTATGCTTACAACTGGCATAATAAAACGTTCTTTTCAAAAAAGTAAAAATAAAATACTGTCACATGAGGCTTCAGAGGGTAATATTCTACTTGAATCCCAAACCAAACTATATAGCATTCTCTCCACAGAGGAAGACTCTGGGTGCCTGCAGGGTGGGCCGGCTGCCCCTGCAAACCTAGGCAGCAAACTAAGAGTGAAGAGGTAAAGATGGTGAGTGGGGGAAAAAAAGTTAATCTGAATTATTTTGGAAGAAAAAAGCTCACTTTTACTTCATTTTGGACAGAAAACAGGGGAGAAAAGATTTTAAAATGAAAAAGAAGTAAGGAAGAGAACTAAGTAGTGAAAAAGAAACGAAAGAGCAAGAAAGAGGAAGTGAAAAAGCAAGGAGAGAAAAGAAAAACAGGGAAACAGCCCCACCCTGCATGGGCGAGGGCGAAACCGGAGCAGCAGCCCTTACCCCAGACATCCGACTTGATGGAGAACTTGTTGTAGGCCAGGCTTTCGGGTGCCGTCCACTTGATCGGGAACTTGGCCCCGGCGTGGGCTGTGTAGGTGTCCCCTGTCATTAATCTGCTCAGGCCGAAATCAGCCACCTTCACCAAGTGGTTTTCCCCTACCAGGCAGTTTCGGGCAGCAAGATCTCTGGGAAAGGAAAAAGTTAATCTGTGAGAGTTTCCGGCTAGCTTTCCAGCTTCACAAGTCCACCACCGTTGTCTATAAAGGTGCGATACCGACAATGGGAAAATGGAGTCCAGGCCCCCTGGGGAGCAGCGCCCGTCCCTCAGCACCCACCGCGCTCCCACGTGCAGAGGGTGGCACAGGGAGCAGCCTCCCTGGCCCCATGACCTGGAGCAAGTTAATCACCCTCGGATTCACTTATGCCAGCCATAAAATGAAGGTGATAATGACGGCGCTTACTTCTTAGCATGGTTATGGGTGGTAGTGAATTAATAGGTAAAGCACTTCGACGGATGCCTGGAGAACAGTGTCATCTAAGCGTCTGTTCAGTTATTATTGCTCTGTGCCAGGCACGGGGCACAAACGCGTAGGCCAGGCCTCGATCTCGAGAAACTTAAATCAGACTGAGCCTCGCTTGTCCTACTCAGACTTGATAGGACAAAATTTAAAAAAAGCCCACGACGTCCTTTACCCAAATGTATTTCCCACTGTCCTGTTTCTTCCTGGTGCTTACCCAAATGTGCCCTGTAAACTCTCCCCTGTGCAATCAGCTTCCTCCCGCCTCCTGATTCTCCCTGGGAAGTAGGAGTCTAATCTTTGGTTCACGGACATTAACCATGAAATCGCAGGGCAAACTGGAATGAGGGATGAGAAGATGCACCAGCTTAAGGCGATGGCTGCGTACGATAGCCTGACCATCAGCGATCAGAGGGGAAGGAAATACAGGAGAGCTGTGCCTAACAGGATTTTGGTAAAGCACTTTAAGTTTGCTTGAACGAAGAGAGAACGAACCTAGCCGTGCAAGGCAAACCAGGAGTCAAGAGATCTCAGTCTGCAGCCTCAGAGGGTTCACTTTCTTGAGTGACGGGAGCATCTGAAGGAGGCTCTCGTGGAGCAGAGAAAATCCGTCTTATGAGGAACCGCCAGCATGTCACACATGCCACCCTTACTCCTCACTATGAAGTCTCATGTACAGGTTTCATACTTGAGTTAATTGGGTAGGAAAGGTCACCACGGTGGCGGGGAGAGCGTCTTGTGTAAAAGACTCCGGCAAAGCCCATCAGGCCCCGTCCTGCAGAGGCCGTCACTTTGCTAGGACGCCATTTCCACCAGCAAAGAATGCAAAGACCAAGATAATTGCGGCACACTTGAAGGTCAAAACACTCCAGGCTTTAAAGCAGCAAAGACGCTTAATTCAGAACTACGTATACACGATTCTGACAGTAGTGGAAACATCCCTGAACCAGATGACAGCAAGTTAAGCGGACAATGAAATGATAATAATGAAGAGAAGGAAAAACACGCAGCACAGAAACAAAACCCACGCACGGCTGTTACTGAGCGCTTGTGTAAAAGCAATGCCAACGGCTCCCGGGAAGAGGTCATAACTGATGAACCCCGGCCCTGGAGGAGCAGTGAGCGCTCTACTCCAGAGGGAGCCGCGATGATTAGAAGGGGCGCCTTTTATAAACTTCATTCAATATTCCTCTTAGCCCAAAATGGTTCCGAAGTGAAATATTCAATACTTCTCAGGCTGGGGATGAAGCGCTCTGGCGGTCCAGGGGCCAGGCCGGGCTGAATTTAGTCCCGGATGCACGCCCGAAGCCGGCGGCGTCAGGAACCTGGCGTCTGCCTTTGCTCCAAGGTCCGATGAGCTGCCAGCACTGAAGAGAGAGGCTGAGCCAGGAGACCTCGCGGGTTGGGGCTTTGTGTCGAAGGATGCCCGCGCCCCACGCGCGCCCCACAGGCCCGCGGCGGGGGCAGCTTGGCCGGGCTCCTACCTGTGGATGAAGTTCTTCTTCTCCAGGTACTCCATGGCCGACGAGATCTGAGTGGCCATGTAGAGCAGCACCACGGCGTTCACCTCTTGCCGGTTACACTCCCTCAGGTAATCCAGCAGGTTCCCATAGGTCATGAACTCAGTGATTATATAGAAAGGGGGCTCCCGGGTGCAGACCCCTGCCAACAAGACAAGGCTTCAGTGTGCTGCCCTGCTCCCGACTGAACACAACGAGCCCCGAAGAACTAGGCTTCCGAAACGGATTCGGACTCTGCCCCTGCGTCCTGGGCCCAAGTTCTAAGATGGTTCCATGCACTGGTGGGTTGAGATTATGTTCCTGTGGGAGGGACGTGGCCCCACTCTTTCCTTCCTCTCAAGCTAATGAATGAACTTCAACAGAAAGAGGCTGCCACTGAGCTCATAAGCAAAGGCCGGGCCACATCAGACAAACTCAATCACTGTTAGTTTAACACCCACCGCCCACCCCACCCCCCACCCCGCAATCGGATATGTCTACGTACAGAATCACTTCCGTGAGGGAACTCTTGAAATTCTTAGGTTTCAGATGCCAACTTGCATTTGACTGCTTTGGGTATCAATTTAAAGTAATAACGTTCTCCCTCGCTCACGTGGGCACACGGACGGACACACATACGCCCCCCTCCCACACAGGCCTCCTTTTACCAAGGGCTGGATGCTGGTGGGGGACAGATGTACAAATCAGAGACCTCAATGCAGTGAGCCACCCACCTCTTCTCTAATAGCACCTGTGTCACCCCAGAGGGTTTCATTAAGAGGCCCTCTCTCCAGAGCTCCACGCACTCACCGAGCAACTGTACTAAATTGGGGTGCTTGATCTCTTTCATTACTGCGGCCTCTTTCAAGAACTCTTCCACCTCCATGGTATCCTCCTGCAGGAAAAAAAGAAGTGGTGACATTATCTCAGCAAGGAAAGTGCTGAAGTGGGGAAGTACGACCTGAATGGTTAATACAGACAGGAGCTTCCACAAACGATCATCCCGGTCCACCAGTCCCAACCACGACATCGCTCTGGACAGGTTCCAAGGCGGCCCGGTCATCACCCCCAACGGCACGAAGAGTTTTCCACTTCGGTGCTGAGCTTTGGAACTCTCACCCTGAGCACCACGTCAAGGCTGGCTGTATATGCTGGTGACTTGCCCTGGTGGCTCTATGCAGACTATACTTGTTTCCATCACCCGTGGAGTTTGTGCGGAGCAAGGGAGATGTGTACAGGCAAATACCACAAACTTGGTGCCACCTCCCTAAGGAACAGCTGGCTTCCAAGGCCTCCCAAAATGCTTAATATATAAAGAAAGAAAAATCACTTGAAGAATCCGAAATGTACTTGATTTAAGAGAAGAGACCTTGGGGCTTCCTTGGTGGCGCAGCGGTTGAGAGTCCGCCTGCCGACGCAGGGGACGCGGGTTCGTGCCCCGGTCCGGGAGGATCCCACGTGCCGCGGAACGCCTGGGCCCGTGAGCCATGGCCGCTGAGCCTGCGCGTCCAGAGCCTGTGCTCCGCAGCGGGAGAGGCCACAGCAGTGAGAGGCCCGCGTACCGCAAAAAAAAAAAAAAAGAGAAGAGACCTTGATGACACAAAAAGATGTATAGCACTACTGAAGAACGCTGCCTCAAGATATGGCAGAAAGAGAGGATGTTCCGCTTCTTAAGAATGCGGTCTCATGGGGCTCTCAATGAAGCAATCACCACTACCTGTCAGGTCAATTACTCACAGATCCTTAAGTCGTCTTCACTAGCAGCTCCCCTAACAACGGCTTCACAAGTCCCACCAGTACACACCACGTTTTAGGCAAGTTCGCAGTATTTAAATGCCAAGGGGAGACAAAGATATCAGCAAATGCCCAGAGCAAAGGCGATAATGTTTCTGCATTTCCTCACGTATCAGTCTGGAGTGCTGCTGTCGGCTCTGTTTTCAGGAGCCTGGCTGTGGGTTTATGTCCGGTAAACCTCTTTTTGACTTAAAGAACCCGCTGTCTTCTCAACTGACCATCAAAGCAAGAAGCAGGTGGGTGATACATGACACAGTCTGTTGCTATAAAAAAACCAGCAAGGGAAGCAGGACCCCACCCTCCACGTTTCAACATGGAGTCTGAGTGTGTCTGAAGAGCAGGCCTGCATGGGAGATAGGGAGAGAGCTACTTGGAAACTAGCTTCCCCAAGAGAAGCTTTATCAGCTGTACTTTAAATGTGGAGCTTTATTTACGCTGTACCTGCCCTTTCGGGAAACAAAGCGCTAAAATGTCCTACTGACTGTGGCTAGTCGGTTCCTACCCTGGCACGTGGGGAAGACTTCCAGAGGACGGGTCACCCGTTACTTAGTGCTGTCTTGCTTTGGTCAAGCACGTTTACAAGCGAAGCATGACCGGTGAGGAGATGTGTCAGCCCGCTATCACTTAGCTTAGGGCTCGACGGGACTGAAACTCAGACACAGTTTATTGCTCTTTAAAAACGGTGAGCTGCTTCTAATGTCAACTGAACATCTTGGGTAGTCTCTGTGTCAAGCTGCGCGGGTGGGAAAAGAACACATCACTGCTGCCACCTCACTGGCTGTTCACTTCTTCGGAGCCCTGCCCGCCCCTGAACATGCTCAGCAGACCACACCGTTTCTGGCGTTCAGTGCTCTGACCCACCAGGGTGACACGCCGCTACTGTCAACGGCTGGAGAGCCAAGTGCCTGCCGGAACTAGGGGATTCAGTGCTGCTCACGGAAGGACCAGGGCCTTTAAGAACCTTGCTCGGCCAACAATATGTTCAAAGAGTAGCTCTCGAATGAAGCTTTCCAGATTTGAGGTACCACACAATGAGCCTCGCACAGTGAACTCGTTTCCGATATAACACTGCTCTTATCGCTCCTGACTCTTCTCTACAAGAACCATGTTCTAGGTCTTGAGAGGCATGGACATGCAAAAGGAACACTATGGCTCTCAAAGGCATCCCTCTTCTGCCTTTCTCTCTTCATTCACACACACACACACACACACACACACACACACACACACGAACCGCACGCACATGATGTGTGGACAGTATAAATAATTCCCTGTTTTTTCTTTCAGGACAATCGGTGTGAACTTGTCTCCCCCTGCTGGAATCAGACCTGGTTCAATTTATAATTTAAGCTACTAACAGCATCCTACATTTCTAGCTGTGTTAAACTGGAAATATCCCTGATGCTGTTCTCCCTGTTATATTCCTTTACTTTTATTCTTAAAATTTCCATCATCTTTTTGAAGAGGATTCTTCCACTTACATAGTGAAATAGAAGTAATTCCGAATGATTCGGGCAAAGGCAACGCTCTGAACAAAAGCTGTGAATTTCAGTCTGGTCTGTCAAGGGGGAGTTGGGTCAACTGCCCTCTCTTCATGAGGACTGACTGGCCTGGCCAGATGTGGACCAATGCTTTGGCTGGCACAGAGGTTAAGAGGATGTTGTGAGTTATACCGACCAAGCTCTGCTGCTGCGAAACCATGGTAAGTTGCCTACATCACAGATAACAGATTACCTGCGAACTTGTTTTCTCATCTACCAAACGGAGAGAACAGCGGTACCTGCCTCGCGCACAGAGAGTGCCGAGTGCAGTGCCCGGAACACGGTCAGCGCCCACCCAGTGGGACTCACTTTTATCGTTATTAACGCAGTTGATCTCTACTCCTGAGAAGCGGACTAAACATACTGCCCGTATGGAAGACAGGCGGGTTCTTTAATTAACGCTGGCTTTTTGGTCTTTCTCAAAGACACGTTCTTCCAGACTCAACATCTCACAGGTGTTTTCTCACCAGCTTCGCCCTCTTTGCTCACTGGCCTCATCCCCAAGAGTAGGAATTCTACAGCATAAAAAAGAACACCATTTTTAAACACAGCTCAGCGCCCCGCTGCCGAGGCACAGCTTTTAGAGCTCTCCATGCCTCCTCTCAGCAGGGACCCCTGGCCGCAGTGCCGGGCTCGTGTCTAAGATAGATCAGTTTCCACGTTTCCGGTTCTTACCCGATGCCAGCGGAGCAAGTTTACAAGCACAGCGAAGTGCCACCCTGCACCTGTCAGCTCGACCAGGGTCCACACACCGGAGAGATGGGGCAGTTTCCGAGCTAGACCGAGGAAGGTGGATGGTTCACAAACCAGGCAGGGGACTTGAAGCTCAAGTGAAAAGTCCACAGGAAACAATCTCACAGAGGAGCCCCCATGACTCTGGTTCCCCAGTACTGCGGCCGTAGCCAGCTCCACGGCCAGAAGGGAAGCCGCTGCCCGAGCGAATGAGACATGGCAGTAGCCTGGCTCCCCAGCGCACAGCCCCCGTCCCGCCGTGAAGTGAGAGCCACCGCGTGCGACGGCCCAGCGTTCATGCTGTCCTGGAGCCCTTATTTCCTGCGGGGGAAAATAACAAACATAAAACCCAAACCAAAACATACTGTGTTGGTGAGGGTAGGGAAAACAGGCACTTCCTCCACACCAGTGGTGGAGTGCAAACTGGTTCGAGCTCTTTGATCCAGCAGTTCTACTCCGAGCCGACCTAACAGGACACTCTCCCACGTGTGCAAACAAGGAGAATCCCTGTGCACTGCCTGTAACAGCAAAGTAGTGGAAAGAAGACAAACGTCTGCTGAAGGCTGGTGACATATTAAAATATATCCATACAAAAACAAGGCCACCTTACACGTACCGTCAAGGAATAACTGCCAAGACACATTAAGTAAACGACAGAGGGCACAGAGCAGCCGTGTCTATAGCGCTGCCACATGGTTAAGAAAGATACGTGCATGTGGACTGTTTCTGGAGAGACACCAAAATCAAGGGTAGCTGAAACTATCGGCGTGTGTCACCTACCGGAAAAATAGGTAAAGAATGGAGTGCAGTGCTAAGCTTTAACTTTTTTCAACAGTGTTCATTTCTGTTCTTGTAGTACATTTGTCAGCTAGCTTACGAGTCCATTTTAATAACACAATTAGATTAACAGTAGGCCTTTCCAAATTCTACTACGTGCACAACTGTTTCAAGAAAGAAAACTGACTTACACAAACTTACTGTACGGCTCACCCGAAGCCTGGGGCTTCTTGTGCTCCACCGTTCTCTTCGGCCTTTAACAAGGAGAGCACACGCCTACGACCTGCTGAGTAGGGTCAAAATTCAAACTAGCCGTCCCGTCAGGGCGCCTTTGTTGTCATTCCAGTTTCCCATCCATAGGGGCCAACCTAGCGCTCCCTTTTCTTCTCTTCGGGTCTTCCTTTTGCCCTGAAGGTATAGGGCCCAGTGGTGGATAAAAGTAGGGCCTCGCTCCCCCTGCTGGTTAAGGAGAGTCTGGTCCTGACCGCTGAGGGCCCGCGATACCAACCAAGGACAAGGAGGCCCGGCACAAAGAGAGGCTCTGTGAGAACCGGCTGAACAAACAAAAGCTTGGGCTAGAACTGCAAGGATTTCCCAAGTAGTCTTCAAGGGAGAGGCAGATCGTAGCTACAGCCTGTGAGGGAAGTGAACGGGGGTGGGGGTGGGGGAGTGATTTTTAAAACGCGTAACTGTGGTTTATGCATATTTTTCACGGTATGTGAGAAATCAGAACCAGAGGAACAATTTAAAAAAAGACCTGGGCTTTGGAGCGGGATGCCTGGGTTCAAATCCCGGCTCTGTCACTGCTGCCATGGAACTAACGCTAGGTCGGTTACTGAACCCTCTCTCTGCTTCAGTTTTCTCAGCCTTAAATGGTGGTAACATCAGTAGCCTTCTCTTAAGGTGGCTGGAAGGATTAAATGAGATGCTCTATGTAAAGCCTAAAGCACTCAGACTCAGGCACGCAGTAAGAATCCATAAATATTAGCCATCGCTGCTATTTGGAACCCACTCAAACTCTCAATGTCTGTAGTGGAGATGAACGCCCCAAATGCTGATACTAATCTGATCTGCCAAGTGGGAAACATACTGTACAGATGTTTTTGTGCAGCTGGGGTGGAGGGAGGGATAATTTATTTAGCAGTTGCTCAGGACCTTATTTTGGGTTAATATACCTCTAGAAAATGACAGTCCCTTGGGACTTCCCTGGTGGCACATGGTTAAGAATCCGCCTGCCAATGCAGGGGACACGGGTTCGAGCCCTGGTCCGGGAAGATCCCACATGCTGCGGAGCAACTGAGCCCGTGCGCCACAACTACTGAGCCTGCGCTCTAGAGCCCGCGAGCCACAACTAGTGAGCCCGTGTGCCTAGAGCCCGTGCTCCACAGCAAGAGAAGCCACTGCAATGAGAAGCCCGCGCACCGCAACGAAGAGTAGCCCCCGCTCGCTGCAACTAGAGAAAGCCTGCGCACAGCAACGAAGACCCAACACAGACAAAAATAAATAAATTAAAAAAACAAAATAGACCACGTTCACAAGTTAAAAAAAAAAAAAAGAAAATGACACATCCCCTTTTCCCTAATTAGCTACCACTTGGAGTGACTATTCACAGAAATTGATGCTACTATATTCTGTAATTTTTTTAAGGAACTATGGGATCACAAGTTAATAAGGCTCTTAGGAAAAATAATTAAACGTACAATAAAAAGCTTAATAACACATCATTAGAGAAGTATGTTCTAGAAGGCACCCACTTCCAGATACTTCTGATGTATTGGTATAAAAAAAAAACCACCGCCGAGCTCCGGGGGTCCCTTCTCTAGAATCATCTTCTTCAGTTGTTTGCAAAGTCACGGCCCAGCATCAGCTGCCCGGCTCCAGGTGCGCAGGCCCAGCCGCTCCGCAGCACGGGGGATCCTCCCGGATCGGGGCACGAACCCGCGTCCCCTGCATCGGCAGGCGGACTCTCAACCACTGTGCCACCAGGGAAGCCCTCTACCTCTTTTTAAAGTTTTCCAACAAGCCTTTCCTGGACTGCTATCCACTGTATTTTGTGCTTTTACTCTTGTTTTGTTTCTGCAAACCCTGGCAAACATGTGGGTAGCGCCTGCGCCTTTAACAGTTCTGCAAGCTGGTCAAGGCCCAGCCTCCCTGGGCCTGGTCTTCGGCCGTGTGCCGCCCTGGGACACTGGAGCGCACGCCTCCCTGTGCCCTGGCCTGGGCTCTGGGAAGTGGGGCAATGGCTGTTCAGCTCATTCGAGGGCTCGCCAACATAGGCATCCCCGAGTACAGCGAATCCGACCACCTTATTCCCGTGCGTCAAACCCTTCAACACGCCCCACTGCCTCCGGGACAGCGTCCCAGCTCCTCAGCCGGGTTCAAGGCCTCTGTGACTCGGCGAGCCCTCTCTGCCCTCTACTTTCCTCTCCTGGCCCCATTCCCTTGGCCAACTCCTGCTCGCCCTGCTCACAACTCCCGTTCTGCTTTCTCCCTGCTGAGCAGAGCTCACCCGTCCTTCCTCTCGTCCCCATGTGGTGCCACAGCTCTGAGCTCGTGCCTCTAACACAGCCCTTGTCACACCACACCGCAATTATTGTCATACTTGCCTATCTCTCCTACTAACTAGACTGCTACCAACCAGATGATTCTAACCACCTAGACTAGCCTGAGGTGAAGAACTCTGTCCAATTTGTTTCCAAAATCCCAGTGTTAAGCTCAGGGTCTGGCAAATAAAAGTGAGGAGCTTGATAAATGCTTATTAAGTTGAAGAAAATCCTCTCTGGAAAATATCCAGGGGTCCTCGAAATACCCATGCCACCACCATTCCCCACCCCCCTCCCCAAGCGTCAGTCCTGCCCCAAGGCCCAAGCTAAGGGGACACAGTCAACATGAAGGGCAAGAAGCCACCTTTGGTTTCTGGGACTAAAGAATGCAATCTTTTCTCTAAAGTGTCACTTCCTATCAACCAGAAACCACAATTTCCGTTTTATGGTGCCTTTGAGTGAGGGCAGCAGGGAAATGACCGAGTCCCGAAAAGGCGGGCTTTCTGGCTGCGTGCACCTGGCCGACCTCCAAGAAGCACGCACACGCTCAGGTTCACTTTTCCCAGTGGTGGGTGTTCCAGTTCTGCTTCTTTGTTAACAGCTGCAAAACGGGGCTCCCTCTCTCAATTTCTGTGCACAGGTCAACATAATGGGAGTTCATTTAAAGCAAGCGAAAGCCACACAGGGCAACACTAGGGGACACTCTCACCACAGCTAACAACACGGCTCACAGTTTGAAGGAGGCGAGGCGTGCAAATTGAACTTCCTTCCCTTGGCTCGCCAACAACCGCCAGAGACTACAAACGCCAGGCGTCAGTTGAGAGTGGAAGTCGCAGTGAACGACAGCGGGCAGGCCGTATCCGGGGCCCTGCGAAGCTCCCATGTCTCCTTGGTGCCTTCCTAAAGGAGGCAGCGCACACCTGTGCTTCCAGAAGTTTGGACATACGATGTGGGGAATGGGAACGTGCTAGAAACACCCAATGCACTTGCCTCTCAAATCCACCAACAAAAATCCACGGAAGAGTCAAACGCATTTTGGTTACATCTCCTACTCAGAGCCCCGCCCCCCCCCCCCCCCCCCCCCCCCCCCCCCCCCCCCCCCGCCTTCTCTTAACTCAGTAAGAAGCGATCCAAATGCCAAACAAAACAGCACAGAACCCCACGGCTTTAAAACACCCTTGCCACAGAATGAAAAACTCCTCCAAATGACTAACCTTTTTACACCAAAAAACCCACAGCACTTCTCAGCTCTCGGCATATGTGGAAACACACTGAGAATAAGAGGATGAGTCAACCCGTACACAGAAACACAGCCGGCTCGAGCTGCAGTGTGAGGCCCCGGGCTGCGTGCACAGGCAGGCGTCGCTGCGCCCCAGCGGGCAACAGGCCTCCCTGAACTAAGGTGGTGCGCCACCTTGAGGCGCTGTGAGCAGCGAGGCTCTCGCTGGACGGACAGCTGGGCGGTCCCGGGCTTACCTTCAGGGTCTTCACGGCCACCGTCAGGCTGTACTTCTTCCACACGCCTTCGTACACCTCCCCGTACTGGCCTCCGCCCAGCTTGTGTTTCATGGTGATGTCCGTGCGCTCCATCTCCCACTTGTCGTAGTTCGGGGACACGCCGTAGACGGTGGGCTTGTTGCGTTTGGGGGCCGGATAGTGGAGAGTGGTGATGAGCCCGTCGGCCACCGTTGAGTGGTGATGAACCAGCTCGGCCAAAGTGTTGAAGCGGCTCTCCGAGGAGACGTAGAGCTGAGGGGACAGGGACGGCCTTCAGCCACAGAGCGACACACAGGCCAACAACTCCGGAGGCCAGCTTCGCTGAGCCTTAATTTAATGCACAGCAGAACCACAGATAAACGACTCTCCACACAGGGCCGAGTGTTCAGAAAACCACTTATGTTGTGTTCCTCCATGACCTCCTCCACCGGCCTAATATTCACATGTCTGGTTCTCTGTAACCATCCTGAGCCCAGCGTAAATGTCCATGACGTAGCCCCTGACCACCCAATGTACAGTCATCACCCAGCACCAGTTAGTCATCATATCACCTGTCTTACTTCCCTGCGTTGCACTTACCACTAGCTGACAACTCCTTGTTTATCTGCCTGATTACTGTCTGTCTCCAGCTACTAGAATGTCAGCTTCGTGAGAACAGAGCCCTAAGCTGTCTGCTTTTATCCTGTATCCCCAATGTCCAGAACAAGAAATGAGCACATAACAGGTACTCAATAAATGCTGTTGATTAAATTAGTAAAGAGTAGAATTTAATAAGCATTTGCTGACTGGAAAAGAAAAAGTAATTTTTAATTATTATTACCTAAAACCTATAATTATATCATTATCTAGAACTAAACAGTGATCAGAGATGAAAATCACTGTAAAACATAAATCTCCTTCTCATTCCTGCTCCCTCGATTTGGGCTGAGTACGAAGCATCAGAGGGCAAGACTTGCAAATCCCAGCAGTATGCCCACGTGAGATGCCCCCGCCAGCGCTCTCCCAGAACAGGGTGGGGACTGAGAGAGCCGCACAGAGGCCGTACAGCCTCGTCCGGCACAGGGAAGTCAGGAGAAGGGATATGAGACACAAGTGCACGTGAGTCTCTAACTGAGACCTACGGCGGGTGAGAACCCGTGCAGGGAACCCCTCCCTGGGTCATTCGCGTCTGGATGCTGCAAAGGGGAGGAAAGCAAAGGTGCAGGCCAGCAGAGAGCAACAATGTGGATGGTGACGGCTATCTTTCTTCTCCTCTCCTTTTTGTTTGGTTCGGTGATGTAGTGAGGGGATACTTCCTTACCAAAACCAATTCACATTAAAATTCACACAGAACATCTGGACGCCACGCACACAACTGAATCTGTTGGCTCACTAAGGGCAGCCCATGATCGCTGAAGGTGGAAAGGATACTAAGAATCACGACTAGGTGTTCACTTAAGACGTGCCCAAACTGCAAAGACACGGGAAGGAGGAAACAGATTTGGGACAGTGGTGATGCCTGAGGCCAGAGGGACAAAAAGGGACAGGATCAGTCAGCTGTAGCTGTAATATCTTTTACTACTTAAAAAAAAGAAACAGGAAGAAAAAGCCTGAAACACATATGGCGGGGCCAAGGCCTGGGCTGTTGGCGATGGCAGGCTCCATTACCTTCTGCATGTTTGCAATGTGAGATAATAGAAATACTTCAGAAGAAGGAAATAACAACAAATATACAATCTGAACCATCTGTAATTCTCAAGAGGGTAAACAGGAGTCTTTCACAGGAGATTTTATTTTTCCTTTTTTGCTTGGGGAGATGACAGACAAATTTTTAAAAATCATGCAAGTCAATGGCAAACTTTGGCTTAGAGATTTATAATTTACAATCTTTCTGTAGCAATCCTACTAAAATAAAATTCTGAGCAACCCAAGAACTGTCCAGAAAGGTTCTGCAGCCCTGGGGACCTCGTCCCTCTGGAAGACGGTGCCTCTGAACAACGGCAGGACCTTTCAGGGTGAGGAGGCAGCCCGCGAGGAGGCCCTACTTTTAGACCTCGGGGCACCGAGGAGAGACCTCTAAGTGAACCACTCTAGGGAGAGGCCATGAGCCTCACTCAGGCCCCTGAACGTGCCGGGGGCTGGGTCGGGGTGGGGGGCAGAGGCGGGCACCGCTGAGCCTGCCCTTAGCTTAAGGCCCGCACGTGGACAACACGGCACTCTCCTCGGTGTTAGTCACCAAGGCACGTGCAACTCACAAAGATGATGGAGTGGGGGATGCAGGGAGAGTTCCAAATCCTCGCCCCTCTCTGGAGAAGTCAGCTGTCCAACTGCTCCACTACAGGCTGCAAATGCTCCAAGCCCTCTTCTCTCTGGCTACTCAGCTGGTGGGCACTGTTCCTACTAAGGAGGGACGAGAGGAGAGAAAACCCACTCCAAGAAGGCACCCGCTGGAGCCACAGCACCCCTCCGCCTTGGAAATCACTGGCACAGTACACGCAAAAGAGCCTGTTTCACTTGCTGGGCTCCAGGGGCAGGTCGCCTGGGAGCAAGGCTCATTACCTATTTCTCCCCGTCAGCCTGAAAGGAGCACTCCCCAGCCCCAAGATTAAGTTCACTCAACCGCCCAGAATGCTAATGGCTCCCCAAAGCCCTAGTTTATGCAGAATTTGCTCTTGGTCTCAGCTGATTCCCTCTCAGGCTCCTTTATTAGAGGTTTCAGAGTTATGGGAGGTTTCACTGAATGGGCAAACTTCATCTTTTTCAATAATTAAATTTACAGACCCCCAAACTTAGTTCATTTTTCAACATAAAATACCAACATACCAACACATTAAATATTGAAACTCCCTTAAATGTACTGCACAGCCATCTTCTAACAGTCAAGTCTGGTGGCTTCCTTCTGATTAGTGCTAGTTTGGGGCAGCATTTTGCTAGCGAACTGGGTAATCTTCATCAGGAATTCATGGCATGTTCACAGAAGAAAGTGAAATTAGTGTTATGGATGGCATGTCATTATGCTATGCACCCAGTTACATAAACACTCTGGGTGCTCAGCCAGGCTGTGCCTCTTCCTAATCACGCAGGGACCCGAAAGGCAGGACTTGTCAGAGAAACTCACCAGAAACAGCTTTCCCCCGACAGCCAGACTCACGGGCTTATCGGACGTGTGCAACCTTTGGCTGCCTCAGACCCTGGAGTCCCACCTGGGACGTAGTAAGTACAGGCTGCAAGGCCAGGAAGTGACCCCCACCCCCCAACCAACCTCCAAGCTACTCAAATACCAGCAGGAAGGCAGTGTTTAATAATGAAGCAGTACTTAGTAATAATGCTCCCGGTCTCCTCGACAAGGGAAGATCAGCTACGGTTTAGCAGGCTTTTCACCAGATGCCTGCACCTGCTGACCAGTGTCCTGCCACCTCTGCTAAAGCTGATGCCCGAATTCCACTCCTGTCGACTCAAACCTGTCACTTTAGGAGACCATGAAAATCAACGTCAACTGCATCTCTCGGAGAAAAGGAAGGACAGGAAAGACTCTATCAAGGGCTATAATCGTGGGGCTCGGTGGCAGCATCCCACCCAGGTACGTAAGATGCAAGCACAAATAACCACAGCAAGTGAAGAACGACTGGGGGTGGGTGGTGGAGGAGGAAAATCAGTCTTTAATTCCACTACATTGGCAGAGGATTCCAAACTTTAAGAAAGCAGTAAGAATGAAAACCAAATCCCAGGGTATCTGAGGGCTGCTAAGACTCTCGGGACGCCTAGGAAACAGCAATGGCTCAGTTTGGTATGGTGCTTTCAAGAGTCTAGCCTGAAACTCCCAGAGTCCTAGGTTCTGGGCCCTGAGCCGGTGGCCCCGGGCTGACTGACCAACTGACAACGGCTGCTGAAAGCTCAGGAACATGGGAGGGAGGTCAACCAGAGCCAAGAGGGTGGAGGCAGAAAGAAATCCTTTGGGGCCTTAGAGAAGAATCTTCTAAATTCAGTTGTTTTCTAAAGATTAGCTAATTTGAAAATAAGAATTAAAATGTATTCAACCCCAGCCTATTCCTCCCACCAAACTTTAAATTTTCCCTTTCGAAATCCAAAAAGGATTGCATCAAAGCTCTGCTATGTGAGCAGCTTTTTTTCAACGCCAGGCCACACTGTCCCATGCGTCGTTATAATACCCCCCCTTCCCGATTCTGACACTGTTCCACTCATTCCAGGAATATAATCCCACCCAACAGAGCCCCCTCGAGTGTGGCCTGATGACCCCGTGGGTTGAGAAGTCTCCAGGTGCTCGGACAGCTGAAGGGAGAGTCTTTGCCGGGGAGGGAAGGAAGAGGGCAAGATGCCCAGGTCACTTTAATGAGTAGTGGATACAGCCTGATCAAATGGGTTCCTTGTGCTCTACCTGGAATGAAGGGAACCACCTGGCACACATAAGATTTTAGACAGAGGGCTCAGCTTCCTCGTCAGATGACTCTCAAATTCTGCAGATCATGTATCCACGTAGGCTTTGCTCTCCCCCTTTTAAGCATATCTTAGACCAACCCCCAGCTAATGAGCGGTCAGACTAGATCATGCTTGCCTGCATCCGTTCCAAGGATGCTGATTAAACAGCTCTAGGGAAAAGGGACCATCGTCCTGTTCAGGACATACCTCAACTGGTTACCGTGGTGCCGCGGGGCTCACCCTGGATAAACGGCACAGATGGGAAGCAAGCTGTCAGCTCCGAGAAATCACCTCCCTCATGGGCGGTGCACCCTGGTGTTCTAATTCACTAAAAAGGCACCCTTGTGGTCTGAAGCCAAGGTTTCAAAGGGCCCAGCACCCTGGAGTACATCCCCCAGAATGGAGGACCTGGTTCCACACGGGGATGAGAACAGTGACCTGAAAAGCACGCTGATGATGCCGACCTCTGGTCACACATCAAAGGCAGACTATGCTGTCCGTCCTACCGACTACAGTGCCGGTATAAAGACATGTGCAATGACGAAAAGGATCAGATATTGGCAATAAGGACTCTAGCCAGGAGACTTTGAGACATGGGGAAAAAACAACAGATAAGAACACTGAAAAAAGAAACGTATTGTGCATTTGTATGGTACAAATGAATGTGTGAGGAGAGCCATGAAAATGCTAGCAAGATTAAGAAATGGGAACTAGGGACTTCCCAGTCCCCAGGAGCCCCCACTACTTCCCAGTAGTTAGGGCTGTGCGCTTCCACTGCAGGGGGCGTGGGTTTGATTCCTGGTCATTGGGGGGTGGGGGGGGCTAGGATCCTGCATGCCCCCCCGCATGGCACGGCCCAGAAAAAAAAAAAAAGGGAACTAAACTAGCCCTACCAGATATTAAAACATATTATAAAGCCATAACAATTAGAAGTCTGATTCTGGCATATGAACAGACAGACCAATGGAAGAGAGCAGACCTAAATACATATGCAAATTTGGTATACCTCAAATACACAGGAAAGGGTGAGTTTAGTAAATGGCACAGGAAGCACAGGTATATCAAACATAATGAGATGCCATCTTTACCAGTCAGCGACAGGGATGTTTTTACAAGTCTGAGAATATACTGCTGATGAGGGGAAGGGGAAACACGCACTCTCACAGCATTGCTGGTCAGAAAGCACATCTGTACAATTTCTAAAGAAAGTAATTTGGCAATATCTACACGAGCTTTAAATACACACAAACTCCAATCAGTTCTAGCAACTTACCCTGCATATGCTTGGACTGGACACAAAGAAGTATGTGCAGTGCATTTCCAAAATGCCAGTCGTGACCCACTAGTGGGTCTATGAAATAAACTCAGGGCGTCATGACCAGGAATTTCAAAAAAAATGAAACAGAACAGAATGGTATATAAAGTATCAGAATGCATTACGTACAGTAAGAGTAAGTAGGGTTTCATGAACCTTCTGTTCCTAGTGTGTGTACTGGATGGTGATGTAAAACTTTTTTTTTTTACAGTGGGCTATTTTTTTTTAAAGGTTTGAAATCCACTTTACAACAGCATTATTTATAACAGCAAAAGATTGGAAACAGCCTAAAAGTCGGCCAGCAGGGGACTGCTTGAATAAACGATGGTCCATCCATGCCAGGCAGTCATCAATAAGAATGAGGCAGCTCTGAATGTGCTGCCATAAATCAATCTCCAAAATACATTGTCAGGTGGGAAGAGCAAGATGCAGAACAGTGTAGATTAGGCATCATCTGTGTTTTTTTAAAAAATATAAACATATATATACTGGGGAACTCTGCAAGAAACTGGTCACAGTGGTTGCCTCTGGGCAGGGGAACTGAATTAGGAGACAGAATTATGTTTCACGGCAATTCATTTTTTTTTTTTTAAACCATGTGCATGCATTACATATTATTAAAAAAATACATACACCATCTGGGCCCATCCCGACAATCCACCTACCTACACCCTCAACGACAGCATGGTGCAGTGGAGCGGACAGTGGAATCTGAGCCTAGTTCCCGTCAATTACTCACTATGTGATCTTCAGCAAGAAATTTTATCCCTCTAAGCCTTCATTTCTTTAATGCAAAAATGCAGCTGAAAGCAGTATCTGCCCTGAGGACTAAGGTGAGGTTTAAAAGAAATGAAGACTGAAAAATGCCCCAGCAAACAGTAGGAACTCAGTAAATGTTAATTTCTCCCTTCCCTTCATGGACTCTTAATGACTTGTTTATATGATGACCACAAAACCATATATATCAACTCCTTTACAAAACTACAGTTCAGGTTTGGAAATATACGGGTATGACGTGATCCCATTTTTGTTTAAAAGCTGTGTGTATATATGTATTATACACACACACGCACACACACACACACACACACACACACACACACACAAATGTGATTTTATCTATAGAAAGAAAGCCACGTACCAGACTTGTTTTGGGGAGGTGCTATTAAGGTGGTCTTTCACTTTAAAAATAACCATCTATTGTGTGAATTTTCCTCACTTAGGATAAATTACTTTCATAATAAGACTTTTTTTTTTTTTTTAAAAAAAAGGAAGAGTCTTAGTATACGAAATACGTCCAAAACCCAACAGACGATCCACTTATCTTATGAACCTGCTGATACCCAAACTCCAGCAGGACAATTAGAGAACCACATCAGCCTGTGGACTTGTAACGTCACATGATCAGTCCTCAACGGAGGGTCTTTAACAAGGCTAGTGGGATGATGCCTGCTGTTTCAAACATCTTCTTGGTTGAGCTTTGTTGCAGAACCTTATCAACCTAGCGGCAGGACCTCTTGTCCCCACCCTGGCCCATCGGCTCCCCTGCCTGGGGCCCCCTACCTTGCCATCAGAAGCAGTGTTGATCCTGTAGTGGTACACCCTCCCTTCGTATCTCAGCGAGATGGACCTCTGCCCAGGACTGCTCTCGCTCTCCCGAACCAAGAAGCTGCCATTGATCCCACTGCTCAGCAAGTACTCAGCGGCGTTGCGGGACACGGGCCCATGGTACCAGGAATGTTTCTCCAGACTGTTGACTGGCGTGATGTAGTTGCTTGGGACCCACCCTTGGCCATTTTTAGTTTGGGCTTCACACCATTCCCCATTGTGATTGTAGCCTAAGACCCGGAGCTTTTCACCTTAGAAGAAAAGAACCAAATCAGACATATCAGTTTTAGAAGCTAATTCGTTCATTCTCATGTACTCTTCTATGATTACTAAAGATCTCCAAATTCCTAAATACCTATTTCATTTTAACTAGTCCACATAAATATATGTATTTACAAGCATATGAGTATGAAGCTTCCTGTTTATATTGAATATGCAGATAAATATATAGCCTCAGTTTTTATAAATCTATTACTCAAGTGTTTTGTTTCTAATATAAGGAAGCTTTTAGTGGAAAGATACTTTTTCTTAAAAAAAAAAAAAAAAGTGTTTTCAGTGTTTGGTCCAGATGTCTTTTTCAATATAAAATAGGGAAAGCTCTGTTTTTGCCAAGAACTATGCAGGAACTCTTCTCCTTAAGGAAAAGTGACGCTTGTAAGGATGCTGTTAGTTTTTCGGGTCTCTCTGCATTCCAAACTAAAGCTGCTCTTTCCGCCAGCAAAGGGGCAGCCAGTCCGGCTCCGGCTTCCCCGGATTTCTGTCTCTTGCAACGATCACCAGCTGCCCACAGATCTTTTACCTTTAGTTATGCTTAAAGTGTTATCCCCACTGGCCACAAAATCATACAGTGCCACGAAAAGGTTGGGGTCATTTTCGCTGGGACCAGCGAGAAGGTTTTCCTTAGAGTTCCAACGAGCTGCTTCGCTCAGACCTTGGGGCTCGAAGTCAGATGCTACTGGCCTCTGAAGGGCTTCTGGAAGAGAAAGAGAGAAACAGAAGAAAGAAACAGGGAAGAAAGTTTTATTCTCAGGAGCAAAAAAGTCTGTGTATCCAACATTATATATATTCTTAATTTATTTCATTTCTTAACATCTGCACGTATTAGCTATTAATCAGAAAGGTGATTAAAAAAAATGGACTCTTCCTTTCCCAAATCTTGTGAAAAACCCTAAATATTTGCATTCCAGAGTGGTAACTACCGTTCCCAAATGGTTTAAACTTTTTAAGTTTACTAATTCAAAAAATTCAACTAGAAACAGAGACAGTCCATCCTCACACGTGTTTGCCGTTGCTTATGTTATAACACGGAGCAAAAGTTTCTTGCCTTAAAACATTTTTAAATGTAGGAAAGTTAATAAACGGGCATAATTTAAAAGTCAAATAGTGCTGAAGAGCTTATAATGAAGGACAAACAGTTTCCATCCCACTCCCCTCTACACCCAGAGGCAACAGCTGTTTTCTTGGTGACCACCTCCATCTCTCTGAACAGAAGCTATATCATTATAATCGCTGTTCCCTCTCCCCCACATCTCTCCTGCACCAGCCTCTACTGGTCACCTTTGCATTTTCCGTAACAGACTTACACTTTTATTTCTTTTTCTTCCTGCTAGAGACCGTATCTCTCAACTATTTACCTCACAAGATAAGGATATTGACATCCTACCCTTCCTTCCAGCTTTCCCCCCTCTACACTCAAAGTATGGCCTTCTTTACATTTCCTTCCACTTTGTGTAAAAGAAATTCTGTTCTTCTATTCTTTAATAAAGTCTTTCATTTTTGTCTATAGGTAGATTCTAAAAGTTGAAAACCAATCAACATCTTTTACGTTAGGAATGTGTGACTATTACTCACTAAGGGTTAAATACGGTTCAATATTTTTTCCTGAAGGTTTTTCTTGTCGTTCTTTTTTTTTTTTTTTTTGAACTGTGTTCAAACTCTCCATGGGTCCTTTCACGCCAGCAAATCTACTCCAAGTAGATCTTAACAGTTATAGAATATTATGGCTAAGAAATCAAACTTTTAAAAAGGGGGAAAGGGGAAAATTCTAATTTGAGAAGAATGGAAAGACCTACCATCTGTTTACACCAAACATAAATGGCAACAGAACAAAATTGTTTTAAATTTCCCTTTTTATGGATTTAGAGGACCCCCAAACATCTTTTCTTGGGCAGTAACACCCAGCTCAGGGATGGGCGTGATTCTGCAGTACTCACTTCAAAAAAGACACTGGAGGCACCTGGTACATCTGAGAGACTAGCCTAACTTCCAGGAACACAACTGGAGAACTTTCAGAAACAAGCATTCTTTAAACTATCTCTTTGGAATAAACCAATAGAACATAAATAAGAAGGCCTCTCAATTCTAGCTTTTGTACTACTGACTACAGTGAACCTTCAGGAATTGTTTTTCTAAAAGAGAAAATCCCCAATTACGTCACTGCTGTGCTTGGTAATTTCATTTTATGAATCTTGAGGGCAAAGATAATTTCAAGGAAGAGCGTCTTGTAACACTACCATTTCCTAGAATGTGCAAAAGGCTTAGTGATGCGTTAGGCCCTGTTCTCTGAGTACTTACTTACAGCAGCTCTAAAAGTGTATCTAGTGCCATCGTGATCACAGACTGACCGATTAACCAAAAAAACCTGGTCAAAGCAGGGAATTTTTGAAAATTAAAATCTGTGATCCCCTAACCCCACCTGAATGTACACTGATTTGCTAGTCTTGACAACAGGGCCAAGGACTGTCCTTTTGAGTGTGGGTATGTGTTTACAGTTGGATGTTGTCTTACCATCCTACCTATAATGCATCATCTCACTTCAGCTTCCTACAGGTGGAAGAAGAAGCTGGAGCCGTTCGATATGTCATCCCAGTACAATCCCTTCCGATGTTTATAGGTGTGTCACTCACACCTAGTCCTGTAGCAATTTTTAAAAAGTTACCTGCATTTACAGAGGCTATCTAAAACATTCACTTAAATTTTCATAGAGACAAATCTCCGTTCACATTTGGATTTCACTGGTTTCATATTAACCAAGTAATTAAAGCAACAAGTGTATCTGAAATAAAGAGGTGTAGAAAGAAACACAAGTGGCTCTGGGTGTGGCTGTGACTCAGGTGGTGGGAGCAATGTGTGGTAGTGGAGTGGCTGCCCTACCCCACGGGCACCAGAGAAGCATGTGTTATGCTGCCCTACCCCACGGGCACCAGAGAGGCATGTGTTACGAAGGAAGCCGAGCCGCCGGTCGCTTCAGCAAGTCAGTTCGGTGAAAGCAAGTCAAAAGAGCTTCGACTGTCGTTATGTCCATATTAAGTAAAATTATTAGGCAAAGGATTCTTTTTCTTTTTTCTTTACTCATTTATTTTTTTTAACATCTTTATTGGAGTATAATTGCTTTACAATGGTGTGTTAGTTTCTGCTTTATAACAAAGTGAATCAGCTGTACATATACATATATCCCCATATCTCTTCCCTCTTGCCTCTCCCTCCCTCCCACCCTCCCTATCCCACCACTCTAGGTCATCACAAAGCACCGAGCTGATCTCCCTGTGCTATGCGGCTACTTCCCACTAGCTATCTATTTTACGTTTGGTAGTGTATATATGTCCAAGGCAAAGGATTCTTAACATAAAAGAACTCTTGCATATCAAAAGGAAAAGATAAAACCCTCCTCTATGGAAAAATAGACCAAAACTATGAATAAGCAGCACACGGGAAATTTAAATTACCGCTAAACACAGAAAGCACGTCTACCCTCCTAATAATCAAAGAAATGCAAATTCTCCATGAAATTGGGCAGGGGCATTTTCTTGAGGCTAACAGGGTAAAACTTCAATGAAACGGGCACTCTCATACAATGCTAATAGTTGGTATAGATATTGCTGTAACATTTTAGGAGAAAAACTGGAAATGTAAACCGAACTGAGTCTTTAAAGAATTCCATCACCTTTGACATACTGCTAGGAATTTATCCCAGGAGACCCACACAATGATTTGTATATACTGATTTTTAAGTAACAGCACAGAAAAGGAAAGGTACACGATATTTAGCAACACGAGATAAGTTAGTTCGTGGTCCATCGATAAAATAGAATACATTCGTAAAGCCATTCAAAATATTTTTGGAACAAATATCTAATAACTTGGAAATATACTAAAACAACCCCCCATTTCATAAAAATTGAAAAAAAGTCCAGAAGGAACTATATCAAAATGTGAACAGTAGTTAATGCATGGTAGTATGTTAACAGTACCATTAACAGTAATTTAACTTGGGGTGGTGGGATTACGAACATTTTAAGTTTTCTTTATTCTTTTCTGTATTTTGGCATATTTCTCACAATGAACGTGGATTGTTTTTATAATCAGAAAACAATTACAAAAATAAAAAAACCTGTCATACATAGAAGCCAGCGGACACTTATGTAATTGATCATCTAACATGAAAAAGTACACAGGGTGGGGAGGGAATCTCCTCAAGCTGTCCTGAAAGAGTATGTGTGCATTCCCCTCCAGTGTCCCAACTTCGTGGCCATGAGCACACGACTTGCGCGCACCAGGCCTGCACAGGAAATTAAAGCAAAGTCATGAATACAGAAATGCTTTTCTTCTCAAATGCCATTTGACCTCTTCTATCAAACATTCTGCAGCATCTGGATTTGATCAAAGTTACATAATCAGGGGAAGTAGCCTGGAAGACACCTGGAATAGGCAGAACACAGATACTGGCTCAGGGGTGACTGTCGACTTAAAAGTATGGGTTAAAGAGGGACTGTCCCTAACGTGGAGACAGATGCTGAGAATTTCATGTGAGGGGATGAGGCCTTTGTCAGGAAGGAAAGGGCCTCCCACAGCTTTTTGATTCAACAGGACGTCAGGAAATCCAAGGCAGCCTTTCAATTTTCCTCTCCACTTCTTGCTCCATTCCACAAATTAATGGCCAAAGCCCAAAGGGAAGTATTGCTCATGTTTGCCTCTGGATCGAGACACTGAAGTGTGTCCGCAGTCGAACACCAAAACCTTCCAGTGAATTCCCAATCCAGGCTGATGTCAAAATTGACTCACAATGTATAAATGCCAAGTTCCTTGCTTCATTTCACAGTGAACTATGCTTGTCAACCTTAAAAATGATCACAGTTTACAAGGCCAGAGTTGCAGAATGTACTTAAATCTTCCTTGCTTAATACGTGAACTTCCTGCCAGTCCCAGGTTAGACCCCCTAAAGAAGCTCAAAGGATTCATTAAAAAAGGATGCCCCAAACAGCTCCCCTCTTCTGTTCTGCCAGTGGAAAAAGGAATCTTAGCATCTATTATTCTTAAAAGGTTTAGTTAACGCTTTCTGCAGCATCCTGAGTTATATATTTTTTTTTTTTTCTGAGTTATATTTTAAAAATATTTTTTATATCTTCAAAAATGTCTCCCATCTCACTGAAAATCCTTTTGTTATTTCACCACATCTTTAATGAAAAGGTTCCTACTCACCAACGAAACTCAGGAAAAGTCATATACCAGGAATGGTGCTATCTAAAAAAATGCCTCCAAAGCTCTAAAAAGCTATGGCTCCAACTATGAGAATAGCAAACTGAAAATTCTGTAAGAACAATGCCATAGAATGCACTGGATCTGTACGTGATTAACTTATTTGGACAGTATTCTAAGAAAACAGCTTGGGTCTTTAAAGTACAATTTAAAGAGCATTTTATACAAAGATAATCCTTTCTTAAAGTTGTGAGTCACTGATCAAAAATGTTTACAAAAGATTCTCCCATATGGCATATCTGTCTAGACTTTCAGGGGCTGCTGCTGGAGCTGCCACTGGCAAAAAGCAGGAGGAAGTAACCGGCTACTGCAGTCCCGAGGGGAGGGGAGGGGAGGGGAGACTTCACCTCCAGGAAAAGCATCCCTGGGAAGCTTCCTACCTTCCTGTTGGCGCTCGTGCCCAAGGTCACGGTTCCTTCTAGAGTGAGAGCAGCCAGCTCTGTGGCAGTCATTACTATCCACACTGGGGCTCTCACTGGGGTTCAGGGTGGGGGAGGGCGCGAGGGTGGGGCGAGTCGCGGGTGATAAACATTCCCTTCACTTTTGCTCACATTCAATCATTGAAACCCTGGTTGCTTTAGTCTTATTTCCTTTGTGGGCCCTTCATTATTATGCTCTAGCTCAAGGAATCTCTGTAATTTAAAAATCTATAAAACAGATCCTTCAGAAAAGAAGGAAGCCTTCGTGTTTTATTTCATACTCGGTTCCAGCTGATGAGATCACGCTCAGACTATTTAACAGTCTAATACAACTTTTTATGATATGAGCTTAGAGGAAAAGTATTATTTCCCACAATTTGAACTCGATGAAAGCCATTTTATCTACATTCTGCAAGGTCCTTTATTTTGTAATTTACACCCTCACCCGGAGCAGTTAAAATTATTTTAAAAAAAACAAGTTTAGCTGAATATAGCCTTGGCATTAAGTTCTCACTCTGAACAAAATGTTCCCAGCGCCCCAAAACACTGTGTCAGCTGCTGGGGAGCAGGGGTAGGGCAACGTGGTAACGATGCAAGGAATTATCACACAGCCTCTGCTCCTTGTGGGAGAAACACAGTTCATGAAAACTGACACACCTTCAAAGCAAAAGTCTAACAGAAGACGGGCGCTGTCCTGCGGATTAATTGGTAAGGACACAGACACTGAGGGCCAGGAGTTGTGAGGGGCGCGAGCTCAGTAGGAAGGAGGTGGACCCTGAACCAGACCGTGCCTGGCAAGAGAAGCAGGGTTAACACCGGGACCCAAGGCTATAGCCTGACACATCAAGGCTACTAAGGGAGGGGTCTTCAGTTGGGCTGTGTTGTGGACCCTCTGGCGATGCCCAGGGACGCCTTCTCAGAATACAGTTTGTACATGCATCAAACACATATGCAGCACCGCAAAGGGAAACAGTCCTCAAAATATTTTTAAAGAAGTAATTTGTGATACGGTGCTTCTTTATTAATGCATTAAATAGATGCTCCTTTATTAACACCTTAAATAACAAGCTCTAGTAGTAGCTACTGTCAGTTCAAAGTAGTAATGAGTGTAAGTAATAATTACAATTGTTACATGATATGAAAATATCTGATTTCTACGGGTGGCAACGTCACAAGTACTGCTAATATTACTGTGGTTTGTTACCTACATTCAAAAAGAATAATATACTAATTTTCAGTTATGTTTAGTGAAATAAAGTTTTAATATTTTTCCACCCAAGGACATGGAGGCTCCGAATTCCACACCAGACCCCGAGGGCCTTGCAGGTTCACAACTGCTACACTACAGATTTGGTTCACTAGAACCCCAGTAACCTGACAGGGAGAGGGGCCTAGAAAGGGGGCTGCAATAAATTAGCGCAAAGCCCGCATTATTCAGTTTTCTTTTTAGATAAATGCAGTTGTATTACTTCCCACTTAGGGGCATTGTAGGTAATAAATTAAATGCGTTTCTTAGAGAAATCTCCTTTAAAAAATAAAAAGTTAAAAAATAAAGTTATTTAAATTAGCCCATGGTCTAACTGTGTCTGGGAATCTTTTTACATTATAATGTTCCTAGCCAATTTTAGAAAACAGAATTCTCCATCCTAACCTCTGTCCGCATCGGCAGTCCAGATACACAGTGCTCCCTTCCGAAGGTACACAGTCCCTGCCCCCCTCCCGCCACCAGAAAGCAAAAAAATCAAAGGAATTTTGGGTCACCTTCTAAGAATCTACTGTCAAAGAAGTCTACTGTTACTGCAAATGAAGTATAAAGACCACTATAAAATAAGACCCTACCGTCTTCAATCCATTCTCAACCCCATCATTCATTCACACACCTCCCCATCCCTCTCATCCCAGTAAGTGCACACCCACAGCCTGGCCACTTTCCCTCCTAAACCTCTGATCAGTCCCGTACTTTCCATGCCCCACCACACCCTTGACTGGTTTCCCCCTTCGACGCCCCCCCTTCATTCCACCTCCACACTGCCACCAGAGCAGTCGTTCTAAAATGCAGATCTGACCAAGTCACTCTTCTGTTAAAACCCACTGAGATGGCTGCTGGCCAAGAGGCAGAACAGAAACCTTGGGAGGCAGCTCTGCCTGTCAACGCTCAGTCACATTTCTCAATACTCGCGCTGTCACCTGTGGCAACAGAAGGAACAGTGCTATCGTGCGCCTCGCAGGACAGCGGCAGTTTGCCCATAATGCAGGCGACACCGCTCCTAGCAGGTAAAACGGGCCCTCAGAAAACGGCTGGGCTTGTTACTGCCACCACCTCTACAGGAGAAGTCGGCGCTCCAGAAGCAGCACCTTCCCCCCCGACACCCACTCTTCACCCAGCCTCCCCAAACGCCTTGCAGTTTCCCTGTTGCTGCCTCAGCTGTGTGCACCTGGACAAGGGCCAGTCACTCCCCCTGGAACGCCTTCCCAGCCCACTCCGTATCTTGCGCCCTCATGCCCTCTAGGAAACCTCTGACGGGTCCTTCTGCCTCCCTACCGCCTCTCCTCCCGTTGACTACTTCCCCTTCACCTCATCGGGGGAGCACTTGGTGTCTGATAGGGACACAGTAAGGAATCTGTTCCCATGTCCCTTGCAGTACAGTAAGCCTGGGCTCCAGGGTGGACAAGCCTTGTTCAAATCTCAGTCCACCCTGTCTTTAAGATATTAATTTCTGAGCCTCAGTTTCTCAACTGCACGATGGTTTCAACCTAGCTGGGCCGTCAGGAGGGGTCAACGCATACTGCAGGCAGAGAATTTTTGCACGAATGCGGGAGCGGTACCTGGCACCAGGGCACTGCACTACAGGATAATTATTCCTTCTCGTATTATTGTTACCACAATAATGTGAATTCCTCTGGGGCAGAGACCAGGCATTCTTATCAGAGTCTTCAGCACCTGCCTAATGCAATGCAGGACATACAGCACCACCGCTCAGTGTTTCTTAAAATGAACTCAGGTGTAAGAACACCCTGTACTTGTTCGTCTTTAGCAAGAAGGTAAAAATATTAAGTCATGATTGAAGAGTGCACCTTAATTATCTGTTAACCTGAATTAAGAAAAGCAGAAACGACAGACAGTAAAGATGAAAAGCAAATGCAACCTGACCAGGAAAACTTTTATAAAGATCTAGGAAATACAGTAACTTTTTAATGGAATGTAAACCACGGCCAAGATCCTAAAACAAGGTGTAACAGGAAAGTACATTTCTCTGTGCTTTCAAAAGAAATAGGATTTGTTACAGTCTCCTAACAGGCAGACACCCGGTGAGATCCCGATGCCTCCACACACTTCTTGTCTGTGGGCGACGAAAGGTTCCATGGATCCCTGTAACTGGCCCAGATGCAAACTGTCCACAGTGAGCCTGCTAACCATAAAAGCATTTTTATTCTGTCACAGGCCATTTGCAACAGACTGAAAGCCTTCCCCTCTGCCTGCCAGGCCTGGGATGGTTTGAAAGCACTCATTTCACAATGCCTATTCTCTTTTGAAGCATCATCAAGGCTCCTGGGCCAGTTTAGACCCGACTTAAGTGAAGGGGGCTGCCCAGTGGCAGGCAAGTTCCCCAGAAGGTCTCATTAGCTATTATTATTCCTATCGCTAACTGGCGTAAGTGAACATGACCCCCAAACAGGCATTTTGGCTCCAAAAAGCAATGGCTAATTCTACTCATGGCCCGCCTTTAAATTAAATTTTAAGGTATTCAATGTACAATGCTATCAGGTAAATTTGAGGACTGGTGAGACTGATAAGGATTAGGTCTCCAAAGAGAATTTAAGAGTAATAAGGCTAAAGTTTATGTCACTGAACGTGAGTGAATAACAGCTAGTACCGAGTGCACTTGAGAGGGCAGGAAGTGGAAGCAGAGGTGAAGTGACTCACCTGCTCTCCCTCCAGTTACCCATCCACAAGCCACCTGTCTGTCTGTCTGTCAGTCTGTCAGTCTCACTCAGTCTCCAGCACTGCTCCCTCATGATCTGGCTCTTTTTCCTTCTCATCTCTGGATCTCTTCCCTGCTAACCCCCATCCCCACTCTGCCCCTGTCCCAGCCCCCACCCTTTCCTTCCCTCTTATCTTGACTTCTTGTCTTTGTCTCCCAGTCTGTCTGTATCTCTTCCCCCTGTCTGTCTTCTCTATCACCACCACCCAACATACAGTATAACAAAGTATCGAAGGTGTGGATTAAGAAAGAAGGATTTGAGGGCTTCCCTGGTGGCGCAGTGGTTAAGAATCCGCCTGCCAATGCAGGGGGCACGGGTTGGAGCCCTGGTCCGGGAAGATCCCACATGCTGTGGAGCAACTAAGCCCGTGCGCCACAACTACTGAGCCTGTGCTCTAGAGCCCGCGAGCCACAACTACTGAGCCCGCGTACCACAACTACTGAAGCCCATGCGCCTAGAGCCCACGTTCCACAAGAGAAGCCACCGCAATGAGAAGCCCACACACCGCAACGAAGAGTAGCCCCCGCTCGCCGCAACTAGAGAAAGCCTGCGCACAGCAAGGAAGACCCACCGCAGCCATAAATGAATGAATGAATGAAAAAGAAAGAAGGATTTGAAAACCAATTTCAGAGAATAACAACTGTCATTATCCGAGGACAAAGTTAGTCTCGCGAAAGTCAGTAACTAGCAAGCTATTCTTCCAAATGGTTTAGGCAAGAAAACAAGACTGACCATAAGTGATAAATGTTAAAGATGGGCGATGAGTACAAGGAAGTTCATTATGCTGTCTGCTTTTGTTACAGGTTTAAAAGTTTTCCACTAAAAAAAAGTAAAAAACAAAACAAGGGTTTCCCTGGTGGCGCAGTGGTTGAGAGTCCGCCTGCCGATGCAGGGGACGCGGGTTCGTGCCCCGGTCCGGGAAGATCCCACATGCCGCGGAGCGGCTGGGCCCGTGAGCCATGGCCACTGAGCCTGCGCGTCCGGAGCCTGTGCTCCGCAATGGGAGAGGCCACAACAGTGAGAGGTCCGCATACTGCAAAAACAAAACAAAACAAAACAAAACACAACTAACCTAAGAATTTATTTTATAAGTCATTCTTCTGGGTGCTTAATTATGATTCACCATTACAGAGGAAAAGTTAAATCCTTCCAATGTCTCATTTGATCTTCAGTTCTTGTTATACATACTTTTGGTTTTACTTTTTTCCAGTTTTATTGAGATATAATTGACATACAACATTGTATGAGTTTGAGGTGTACAACATAATGATTTGATATATGTATATACTGTGAAATGACTACCACAAGAAATTTAGTTAACATCCATCACCATACATAGTTACAAATTACTTTCCTTGTGATGAGAACTTTTAAGTTTAAGATCTACTCTCTTAGCCATTTTCAAATAAACAATACAGTATTGTTAACTACAGTCATCATGTTGTACAATGTTATGGATTTTAAAAACCTACCCATCAATGATTTTTCCTGTTTCTATTTCAGACCAGTGATTACACTGGCAAAATTACTATTTGATTTTGCAATAAAGGTAATAAGTAGTATGACATTTTCAGTTTTCATATGTTTGGAGCTGTGGAAATACTGCCTCTAGAGAGAAGAAATAAGATGCCAACCATGAACCAATGGGATTCTTCTTTCACAATTAAAATATTCACCATGGGAATAAGAAAGGGTCAGAGGACTTCCCTGGTGGCGCAGTGGTTAAGAATCCTCCTGCCTATGCAGGGGACACAGGTTCGAGCCCTGGTCCGGGAAGATCCCACATGCCGCGGAGCAACTAAGCCCATGCGCCACAACTACTGAGCCTGCGTTCTAGAGCCCACGAGCCACAGCTACTGAAGCCCGTGCGCCTAGAGCCCGTGCTCCACAACAAGAGAAGCCTGCGCACCGCAACAAAGAGTAGTCCCCGCTCACCACAACTAGAGAAAGCCCACATGCTGCAATGAAGACCCAACGCAGCCAAAAAATAAATAAATTTATTTAAAAAAAAAAAGGGTCAGAGGAAGGGAAGATACTTTTCCTTAAAACCAAGGACAGGGAGTATTAATTATATGCATCAAAGCAAACTTGGAAACAAATTGTTTTATTAACAACAAGAAAAACTATGGGTGGGTTTAGCTCTATTCTACCATCACACTTCAGCCATTAGCGAAACTGGCAATGCCACCATTTTCGACTGTGAAATATTTACTTAAAATGACAACAGCTAACATTTGCAAACACCTTGCTCTGTGCTAAACAATTTAAATGAAATCTCTCATGTGAATTTCCCAACTCAAGAAGGCAGGGACTACTCTGAGCCTTATTTTAAAAATGAGAACACCAGGCTCAGAGAGCAATGTGCCCATGGTCACCAGCATCTGGGCCCCGGCCGGCATCTGAGCCCAGGCGGGCTGGCTCCAGAGCTGCGCGCTTCACGTGAGAATGGGACCTTGGCAATACCCTGGCCATAACACTGCCTTGATTTAAGGACATCTCAAAAGAACCTCACATCAGTATAAATACATACGTTTAGCACTTTATTGGTCTCAACACTTTCCCTTGAATCATCTCCTAGATCCTCAAAACAATCCTTGAAGGTGGGCTGGACGGAATGTTTGTTCTCTCGGTCTTCAGAAGTAAGAAAACAGAAAAGCTGAGAGATGAAAACTGGGATCGCCTGACTCCAAATTCAAAAGTATTTCCAACCAAAGTGAACTGGGGCCCTTCTTCCTCCTCTTCTCTAGAAACCTCATAGCGTTGGTATGAGAATGAAGTGAGGATGTCCATGAAGTGCTTGGTGCCAAAGAACTGTCGCATCATGAATGCTCAACAATTTCAACGTAACCCCAAATGAAAAGGACTGACTGGCTTTCTATTTGGTTACAGAAAGAGCTTCAGATTTTCTTTGTTACTAAACAAGGGAAGTATCTGATGACCTCAGAAGAGAGTATTTAGAAAGAGAGCATAAGCTTCTCTGAGGCATAAGTTCTAAAAGTGTATCTGTGAGGCTGGCACCACATAAAGCATTCACCAGAAAGTTAACTGCTGAAAAGAAGCGTTTAAAAGTGGGCCCTTAAAATAAATTTTGAAAGTTCAGGAAGAGTTCACTTCACAGACATTAGCTTTTGATTCCACAGTACAGAACTAGCATGCCCATGTACAACATTCATGCACCGTATACGCAAACACAAATACATGAATAAATAAAAGTAAACTGGAAAAAAAAAGAATTCAATTGGCTAATGTTCATGTTTTCTTTCACACCTCTAGGAGAGGGAAGAAATAATCAGAAAATTCAGTGCTTGAAGTAAACCTAAGATTGTAAAGCAAAATGTGGTCATGGTGAATAGTTACTGCTATAAACATATACTTTCACAAAGTTGGAGCACAAAATTTAAATGCTATAGATTGCTTATATATGCATAAAATGTTTCTAGAAGGACACACAAGAAACTCAAGTGAGGCTTCTGGGTAGGGAAACTGGATAAAGGACAGAATTTTCTTTTCACTCTCCTATTTAGAATTTTTTATGATGTACAGCTATTTTAATATACATCTACTGCTAAAGGTAATCATTTTTATCAGTATTAGGCTTCTAGAAGAGAAAAAAAGAATATCCTTGTTTCAGGCTTTAGAGTGTTTCTGAAGATACCGTTTTAACATCCACAGAGAGTTCCAAAGGATATAAACAGTCACAGCTGGTAAAGCATATACTGGCTAAAACTGGGCTCTTTGGAGCCAGACAGCAAGGGTTCAAATCCCAGCACCACCACGTGCTAGCTCTGTGACCTTAGACACGTTTCCTAACTTTCAGATGCCTCAGCTTCCTCATCTATAAAATGGAAGTAACCAAAGGGCCGTCATGAGAAATAAGCAAATTAAATCACACAGAATGCTGAAACAGTGCTTGGAACACAGTAAACATTTAATAATTGTTGCTTTGACAGCTAGGCCCAAGTAGCAACAGATGCGTGATCAAGTTGCACTTATGGCTGAACTTTCTCTGATAGAATGGAAAACTTGACCATATTCAATTTCCTCCGTGACTCGGGATGCCTGGGTCCCTAGTGCATGTCAATTAAACACTGACTGACTGATTGAGGATGTCAGTAAAAACAAAAGGCCTGGATTACTTATCCAGATGTTGGCAAGTGTTTTTCCCAAGCGACTAATAGCACATCCAGTCTTTAAGAAACGATCACTGGGCTTCCCTGGTGGCGCAGTGGTTGAGAGTCTGCCTGCTGATGCAGAGGACACGGGTTCGTGCCCCAGTCCGGGAAGACCCCACATGGCGCGGAGCGGCTGGCCCCCTTAAAAAAAAAAAAAAAAAAAAAAAAAAAAAAAGAAACGATCACTGAGGTTTGTTAAATTCTCTCAACTACAAAACAGTAATTCCATTGACTTTCTCCGGTTAACCATAACAATGAAAGAAGGAAAACTCAGTCACAAAAAAGAATTCCTAGAGTGATACCTTCCTAGATGAAGCCTTAATGCAAGGCAGTCCGCTGTAATCAGAATTTTTTTTTTTTTTTTGAGACTTGACAGTGAACATTATTTCAAGACACGCTGGAATAAGACGCATTGGATTTTGTCTCCCCTCCCCCAAAACAATAATTAGACCAGCCAGGTAAGAACTAAATCTCCTGTTTACTCCCAGGAAAACAAAACAATGTCACAGCATTGCTGTGACCTAACCTTTCTTCCATCACCGCAGTTACAAAAGCCCATTCATCTGCTCTGCCGTAAGTATCCATCCGCAAAATGGAGATGGTAATGCCTAACACTAACTGGTTACAGATGTAAATGAGAATGTGTCCAGAATTTTGAGCAACTTGGAAAGTAAGCAACATATTAACTGAAGATGATTCTGGCTGCTCAGATGCCAACTTTTAGGGACAAATAAACCATCTTCCCCTCTAAATGCTAGATTTTGTGAGCCCACTCCATCTGGATGCATCTCCTCCAAGGGACTAACCTTGGGCTAACAACATACACATCTCACGGCAAGAGGGGCACCTGTACCACCGGAGTTTATGGTTTGAGCTGCACATGTATGTGACTTCAGGCAGACCCTCAAGTCAAAAAGTTGGAAAGAAAAGAAAACTAGGTTAGACGATTAACAAGGCCTCCGTTTACTTCGCCTTCATTTTAAAAAGAAAAACATTACAACTTCATGGCACTACGGCAGCAGAAATTCTACTTGTTCTAAAATGAGCTTTACATTTCTATTCCTATTTCAAGTCCTGAATGAAAATGACAAACAAATGCAAGCAGGATTACATCTCTGAAGTACAATTAGCCCTTCCGCTGAAAGCAAGCAGTCTGGGACGACCAGTCCCCAAATCAGATAAATTTCAGGTTCACCCTGAAGCTACAAGATGAGGTCCACTCATCATACTCAATTGGCGCTTTTTTTTTTTTCAGTTGTCGCCTTACTAAGACAGAAAACAAAGACAAATAAACAGGAAAGAAAAAAATGGGATTAGAGAAGAAAAGGAGAGTAGAATGGAAAGAGGGCGAAAGTGAACCGCTCCGGGCTCTGAGGCTTTACCGAAGGAACTTAACAGGAGGTTATCCTCCTCCCTCCCAAGTACCCTGGACTCATTCAAAATGCCTTCTTAAAATGCGGGGTAACTTTTCTTTTCGCCCCGCAAAAGTGAGAGAATTCCTAAGACCTCTTCGTGGTCCGTAGATAAGGGGGGGG
>NW_020175018.1:14938312-14991371 GCF_003031525.2 Neophocaena asiaeorientalis asiaeorientalis | reverse complement strand
CTTCGTGGTCCGTAGATAAGGGGGGGGGGGAGTAGGAAGATCACTTGAAATTCTGTATCCATAAATGGTAGAGCCGTGTGCTCTTTGTACACGAGACTTAATGAAAATCATATGTTTCACAAACACGGGTTGACCTTTTTGACACATAATTCCTAATTAACGGTGGAAATTCCACAACGTGGGCTCACAAGGCCGTTCAGGCCTGTAGAGTTTGCTTTCCCCAACTTTCGGGCAGAGACCCGCAGCCCAGGGCCCGCGACTTCGCCCTCCCGACATGGGCTCTGCCGCGGTGAGTGCGCGGGGGCCGGAGCCCCGCACCCTCTCGGCTCGCGGCAGCGCCCAGGGGCGGGCGAGGGAAAGAAAGTGAAAGAGGGAGAAAGAGAAAGGGCGAGAAAGGGAGAGGGAGGGACAGGGAAGGAGAGGAAGAGGAGGGAACGCGCGCGGGCGGGCGAGGCCTAGGAAGGCCCGGCGGCGGACACGCGGCCGCCTAGACCCAGTCCCGGCGCCGGCCCCGCGCTTACCTTCCAGGTAACAGCTGGAGGAGGACGAGAGCCCCTTCTTGGATTTGCAGCCCACCAACTTCAAGCAAATTTCCAACATTTTCGCGTGCCGGCGGCGTCGAGGCCGGCGCCCTGGGCTGGCTCCGCGGCGCGGCTCAAGCCCGGCTCTCCCGGCTGGCCCCGCCTGCCCTCCCGGGCCCCCGCGGCCCCGCCATGCCGCCTCCCTGCCGCCCCGCGCGCCCGCCCGTGGCCGCGGCCGCGTCTCGGTCTCCGCTCCGGACGCGCCTGTTAACAAAGGGCCAGGAGCCCGGCCCGCGAGGCCCGCCCCCGCCGCCTTAACCCTCTCCGCGCCGCGCCGCGCCCGGACCCAGAGCTTCCCGGCGTTCTCAAGGCCTAGGCCGGCCGAGGACCGTTACCGCGGTCCAAAACCGAGGTCCCGCCAATTTCTAGGTTAAGGAAAGAGAGGGTGGTTATTTTAAGCGCGGCATTCACGGGTTCTCAACGTTGGGAAGTGCAGTCCTAACACCCCAAGAAAGACACCGACAACTACGGCAGTTGGGGAGGGCAGGCCTGCATCTCTGTGGCAGGAGGCGCCCCCAACCTGCACCACTTAAGGCCAAGCGAGTTCCACTGGGCGCGGTGCCCTGGCGAACCCAATGTCCCTAGACTGTTGGTGAATAATGCAAATTCCTCTGGAATTATCAATTCTGGTCTCATTTATACTCAGTGAGCTTACTGTGATTCAGGCTAACTCAATGGGTGTCTGAGGAATGAATAATCAGAGAGCTGCAACCCACATTACAACTACACAAGTTTGCAACACATTTGTCAAATCATACATCCAGACTAGGAGACAAAAGAGATGGGCAAGTTCAAATTCAAACATAACTTCTGATAATTTGTAAAGGGAGCTTAGTCTCCACAATGAGATCGCATCAGGGTCATGGCCTGTGTCCCTTCTTTAAGAAGCCTCATTTTCTTCAACAGAGAAGTCTTCCCTTGTTTGGTGTGTGCCACGGGGGGCCATTGTTTAAAATCCATTTCATTGCTGTACTTGGCTCAAATCTTTTTATAACTAATGATAAGACAATATCATAAAATATAACAACATAATAAATAACAGTAATCACAATAATGTGTTCCTTGGCACAAAACTGGAAATCCAGATCAGTGGGAAACCATATGGAATCCAATCATATCAAATAATTTAATAAAAATCAGATAGGGACTTCCTTGGTGGCGCAGTGGTTAAGAATCCACCTGCCGGGATTCCCTGGTGGCGCAGTGGTTGAGAGTCCGCCTGCCGATGCAGGGAACGTAGGTTCAAGCCCCGGTCCAGGAAGATCCCACATGCCACAGAGCAACTAAGCCTGTGCACCACAACTACTGAAGCCTGTGCGCCTAGAGCCCGTGCTCTGCAACAAGAGAAGCCACCGCAAAGAGAAGCCCGTGCACCTCAACGAAGAATAGCCCCCACTCACCGCAACTAGAGAAAGCCCGCTGGCAGCAACGAAGACCCAATGCAGCCAAAAATAAATAAATAAATAAAATCAGATAGATTTCAGTAACAATAGGGAAGTGAAGTTATCTAAATAGTGTTAGATAACTAAATTGCAATAGGGAGAAAAATTAAGTTAGTACACATCTTAGAGCACATGAATACTAAGAGCTGACATGTACTGAGATCTTACTATGAGTCAGACTCTTGTGAGAAGCACCCTCTGTTCATTACCACATTCCATTTGCACAACTATCCTGTGAGGAAAACAGAATTATTAACTGATTCTTCAGGTAAAAATCTGAAGTTTAGAGAAGTCAAGCACCTCGCCCAAAGTCCTATGGCTGGAAACAGGCGGAGCTGGACTCAACCCAGGTCCACCTAGCTCCAAGGATCAGGCTCCCGACCAGTGGATTACGCAGCCCCTTCCCACCAAGAATAAATTCCAAGTAAATTAAAGCTTTGGATATCTATATCTTTGCTTAAATAACTAAGGTTGTCATATGTTTCAGAAGCAGCCTTGGTCAAGAGACCCCAGCTACGGTGATCAGCTCCAGAGGCAAAGCTGGACTCGTTTGTGGTCTAGCCTAACCTGCAGTGACAAAAACCTGGGTATCTTCAGTACACCCGGAATGGCTAAGTAACAAGATCTTCACTCAGGTCTGCCAAAACTAGTACAGGACAGTTCAAGATTGGACTGGATGTGACTAGTGTATATCACAGGGTTTCTCAGCCAGGGTGTCATTAACTTTCTAGAGATGTCCTGTCAGATTCTGATTCATGTACAAAATGTGTTTCTACTGCAAGTAAGGGACCTATGGTTTGTGTTGTAGTACCAGGTCAGGCCTCAGAGGCACCTAAGAAGACATAGCAGTTCCCATCGCCTGGAGACACAAGGCTACAGGGCCACCAGGTGACAAGTGACTGTGGATGCCATCTAGATTCTGGGAGACACTATCATTCTGCTAGAGAGCCTGTTTGTAATGATAGCCAGTTTGTTTAGTGTTACTTGAAACTTTCAACCTCCAGTGTAATGCCAAAAATAAAATCCCAAAGGGTGCCACCAGTACAAATAAGCTGAAAACTACTGTGTTGGTGCCATTTTAGAAAGTTAAAGGTCTTTGGACCAGACTATAATAAAGTCTGTCATTATACAGCATTTAAGATTTAATGGGCTGTATTCAAATAGGCACCTTAATGCAAAGGATTATACGTTAATGGACATTTTTGCAATTCTAACCATATCCTTGAATTCTATCAATTAATACAGGCCCAGGTATTTGTTTGCATGTGCTATACTTTATATGAGGGTGTAAGTTTATTTTAAAAAGCTAATGACTGTTACTAATATTCTGCTCTTGAGTCTAAAATGACCATATCCCTTTGGGGACTTCCCTGGTGGTCCAATGGGTAAGACTCCACGCTGCCAGTGCAAGGGGGCCCAGGTTTGATCCCTGGTCGGGGAACTAGATCCCGCATGCATGCCGCAACTAAGAAGTCCGCATGCTGCAACTAAGAGAAGCCCTCATGCCACAACTAAGAAGTCCACATGCTGCAACTAAATAGCCGCATGCCGCAGTGAAGGTCAGACGCAGCCTAAATAAATAAATAATCAAATCAAATAAAATGACTTTATCCCTTTAAAAACTCTTAAAATGAGTAATGCTTACAAACTGTGTCCAAATCTTTTAAAACTTAGTTATAAAACCATACATGAACAGGTCTGGCAAAACACTCTGAATTAGCAGCAACGAATGTTGAAAACATCGTCAAGCTGCACAGCACCAAATTAAACCAGTACTGTTCTTTCCAGATCTGGCTTTTGATGCTCTTTGAAGCTTATTCACAAGATACAAAAACCATTCTGTTACAAGCAAATAAGAGAGCTTCAATCTCCTTACTAGAATGAAGAAAGGCCTGAGAAGGATTCCCTCTAAGCAACCTTAAACCTAAAAGCCATTAACTTAAAGAAGAAAAAAAAAAGGAAAACAAACAAAGAAATTAAAAGGACTGTGAACTAACGTGTTTGCTACATTACATTCAGTTTGGGAAAGGAATTATACTTTTAATATGTGCCAGGCACAAGCCTCCCAAAAACCCTACGAATTTTGTGTAGTTTAAGTTCATTTCACAGGTAAGGAAACGGGGGTAAGCAGCGATTGGGACAGGTAAGTATTCTGTCCAGGTTCACACACCTAGAAGTAGTAAGGTCTAAAGCCCTTGAACTTTCCAAAATGGACATAATTTGCAATTTACGTGAACGGTGGATAACTGTAGCAAAGCCAGAGGATGAAATAAAAATCATTAACTATTGAAAAATGTGTCTTAAAACAATTCAGGGAATTAGAATGATTGATATTTAAGAATATTTTAAAATATATTAAGTATATTAAGAAAGAAAGAATAAAGGTCCTTAATTACATTAAAGTATGGGATCTGAGCTGCGTGTTTCTAAAAGTACAGCCCATGGACAACCTATTTTGAATCGCCTGGGGTACTTACTTAAAATGCAGACTCTTGATCTCCGTTCTAGACCTACACAATCAGAATATACGGAGCGGGCTGTATCTTAACATGTTCCCCAGATGATCTGTGTGCATATATTAGACATTTTAAAAATTATGTTTATTATTTTCCTTCTTTCTTCTTTTTGGCTGCATTGGGTCTTAGTTGTTGCACGTGGGCTCTCTTGCTAAGGTGCACAAGCTCAGTAGTTGTGGCGCGCGGGCTCAGTTGCCCCACGGCATGTGGGATCTTAGTTCCCCGACCAGGGATCGAACCCACGTCCCCTTCATTGGAAGGTGGATTCTTTACCACTGGACCACAGGGAAGTCCTCACACTTAAGTTTAAAAACCACTGTTTTGGATGTGGGAAGAGCTGCTTCTTATTTTCCCTGGGAATAGGACAAACAGGGACGGATATTTCTAAAATTTATTCATTTGAAAGCAATTTGTGAGTTAAAGAAATTGTATAACTCTAAACAAGTTACCAAAAGAGAACTCTTCTCTGAAAATTTTGGATACAGATTGAATTTTTTTAAAGTTTGGAGTTCAGTCCTATTTTTTTAAAAGCAGGGTGGACGGGTGGACAAGGGCCCACCACAGAAGTTGGTCAAGGGAAGAAAGCAGGACACAGATGCAGGATGCGGAATCTCCACCTGGGAGCAGCAGGATGGCGGTGGGAGTTTAAGGCAGACAGATGAATCTGACATGGTGCCTGGTTTGGGGCCCCCAGGACCAGATGGTCCCAGATCTGACTGATCCCTTCACTGTTTCCAGCCCAGTTAATAACTTTAGGAGGAAAGAGCAAAGATCTTGAGGTATGTGTATGCTATTTCACATGCCAACAAAGCCCACATCCTCTGATTCTGCAGACACTGTCCAGTGAGAGACTGCCAGGTTCCCTAGTGATGTGGGCTCAACCCACTGGAGAATGCAACTTAGACTATCACATCAATCATACCCACTTTCGCCCCGGTAAAGGGCATACAAGCAACCCTTTAAGTATCATACATTTTCAGTGAGATTACACTGTTTATTGGTCAAGTGTCAGAAAGGTCCAGGGACTCTGGTATGGGGAAACCAGGTGAGAGGGGGAGGCAACACAGTGGGGACTGAATGAGGTATGACATCTCGCAAACTTAAACTCAGTCTCAAACATGCCACTCACTGTGATAGCTTGGGCAAGTGACTCAATTTTCTAGTCTGTAAAATTGGGGGATGGACTTAAGAGTAGCTCTCTCACTGGTTATGAAGATCGGAAATAATGTATGGAAAGTGCCCAATGCAGAGAAGGTGGTCAATAACTATTGTTATTTCCAAAAGAGGCCTCTTAACTATATCAGGTGATGGTCTGTTTACCTGCCTAAGTCTTACTCCCGTAAGTCAAGAACTAAAATTAACAAATGTGATATGTGCAGCTGATTCCAGAAAGCACAGTCTGAGGGAGTGAAAGCAGTCTGGAGGTTTTCCAAGGGACGAGGAAATCAACTTATTTTATTAAGGGAAAGAAACACTAGCTGTGGGGTAGGAGTAGCAACCAAGGTTCAATGTCACACAGAGTCCTATCTTTAATCCTAAAGCCAAAGTTTTACAACCACAGCTTTGTGGCAAAACACAAACTCCACACCCCACGTCTTTAGTGGGGGCCTATTTCAGGCCCAGAACTTGATGTGCAGGCCACACATAGGACTGTCTTTCATATAACACTGCTTGTTTTGTTAGGCCCTTTGGTATTTACAGAGCTACAATTCTTTTTTTTTTTTTGCGGTACGCGGCCCTCTCACTGTTGTGGCCTCTCCCGTTGTGGAGCACAGGCTCTGGACGCGCAGGCTCAGTGGCCATGGCTCACGGGCCCAGCCGCTCCGCGGCATGTGGGATCTTCCTGGACTGGGGCACGAACCTGTGTCTCCTGCATCGGCACGTGGACTCTCAACCACTGCGCCACCAGGGAAGCCCCAGAGCTACAATTCTTAATGGGGGTGCCAAATCTAAACTGCTTTAGAGTAATTACATCCACTTTCTAGAAAATCTCATTTTAGTCAGATTTTATTATATTTTTTATAATCAACAAGTCAAACATAATGATTAAACAATTCTTCTCCTGGAAGAAACTAATATTGTTGGTATGCCCTAAATATTTTTTATTAATTTTTCTTAATCATAGTAATATATCAATACGTACACGGTTAAGAATCAAATAGTACTAAAAGTCTTATAATAAAATCAGTAGTCCCCTGACTCCATCCCCTTGTCTGTTTCCCCACAGGCAGCCTTCTTCAGATTTTTAATATCCTCATATTGTTGTTTCTGATTCATCAGCTTTCCACATTATATATTAACTTATTATAGTAGTATTATACTATCACCATCTCCAACTTCCCATAACAATAAAATCACGATTTTTGGTTAAATCATTGGTCAGTGTTGATATTATTATGATGATATAAATATTGTTCATTGCTCCACCAATAATATACTATGAATGTCTCCTTTATTATATAACTTTGTTTATCCTGGGGATATTAATTGCCTTGATTTTTTCATTTGATTCATCTTCTCTATGCCTATTACTGTTTTTTCCCCAAACATTTCAAGTATCTGCCAAACACCTAGTAGAATTTTTTCCAAATACTAAGACACTTAAAATATCCTCAGTTCTGTGTACTGACTTACATCCTTATCTTGCTGGAATTCATCATCCAGTAGCTTCCTGGCAGGGTGAGGGGAGGTGCATGTCTAAAAAATGCCTTTCCATTCCACTCAGTTTGGCTGGGTATAGAATTCTAGGTTGAAAATCATTTTCCCCACTTAATTTTGAAGGCATTTCTCTACTATCTTCTAGTTTTCAGTATTGTTGTTTAGAAATGCAATTCCACTCTGACTCCTGATCCTTTATATATCACCTGCTTTTCTCTTTGGAAGCTTTTAGGATCTTCTAATATTCTTGGTGTTTGGGAGCCAATTAAATTCAAAGATTTGTCATTTAACTCCAGAAAATACTTCACTAAGCTCTGGAATTTTTCTGATACTTATTGTCTCCTAAATTCTCCTCCATTTTCTCTCTTTCTGGAATTCCTACCAGATGTATACTGAAGCCCTGGGATTGAGCTTCTAATCTTCTTATGTGTTCTCCTTTGTTGTCTAAGTCTTTGTCTTGTGTTTTGCTTTCTGAGATGGACTATTTGCCAAGTCTTGTGTTGAATTTTAAATTTTATATCATGTTTTCAGTATTAAAGAGCTCATTTTATTCTGATTGTTACTTTTTAGTAACACACTGTTGTTTGACGTTTGCTGTATTTTTCTCTGAGGAGAGCAGTGAATAGTTCTTCTGAACTCTTCTTCTGTTTCCTGCATTGTCTTTATTTCCACCATGTTCCCTTTCTCTGTGAATTTGTTTTACCCTCTATCTATCATGTAGAGACTTTTAATTTGGCTGTCCATTCATTATACATGAAAGAGGAACTGAAAAAATATGCATGGAAGTGGCACAACATGTGGACTTCAGTGAAAGAAGGTGGTGAGCCTACTTTTCCATCAAGAGAACCCCCAAATGGGCTTTTCTCTGGGACCATTCAATTTAATTTTTTGTTTTTTTTCTCTAGAAAAGAATCTTTCCATCTCTTCTCTGTTAGGGCTCTGGCTACCAGGTATTGGAAGAGGCCTTAGAATCTCATTATTCAGCACGCAGACTTAAAAAAAAAAAATCTGCTCTTGCCCACCCCACTGTTTTCAGTCCAATGGCTTACCTGCACCCCAGCTGGGGGTAATATCCCTGAGTCTGGAGCCTTTATAGGGCAATTTCTCCATAATACTTCTCTCTCATGTAGGTGGGAAACAGAAGTGGTCATTCGGCTGTACAGGGATGGGGAAGGGTGTGAAGAATCTAAAAAGTCCTTTACAGACTTCCAACTGATCCCCTTGATTTCAGTTAAGGTCTCACGACCCCCTTTTTTCTGTGGTACTAATGCCTCTAATTTCTGACTTTTTCTCTCAGGTTCTTACAAGTAAACTGGCTTACTTCTAATCAATGTCTCTCTTAGAAGAGGTTAGGCTTCAGCTTCTTCGATTCTGCTAAGTCTATTACCACGCTTTTGACTGCCTCTCATTTTCCAAAAATGTGTTCACCTTTCTTATCTACTTTCCCCTTTGGGTTCATTTTGTACTTATGCATTTTCACTTTTCAAAAAATCTTTTTATTATCATTCCAGTGGGGCTTGGGGGAGGTAATAGAAATAAAAACAGGTCTGCAAACTTTAATCATTTTAAATTAGAATCTAGTTTTGGGACTTCCCTGGTGGCACAGTGGTTAAGAATCCGCCTGCCAATGCAGGGGACACGGGTTCAATCCCTGGTCTGGGAAGATCCCACATGCCACGGAGCAACAAAGCCCATGTGCAACAACTAATGAGCCTGCGCGCTAGGGTCCGCAAGCCACAACTACTGAGCCCGCATGCTACAACTACTAAAGCCCGCGTGCCTAGAGCCTGTGCTCCGCAACAAGAAAAGCCACCACAATGAGAAGCCCGTGCACCGCAACGAAAAGTAGCTCCCGCTCGCCTCAACTAGAGAAAGCCCACGCGCAGCAAGGAAGAGCCAACACAGCCAAAAATAAATAAATAAATAAATAATTTAAAAAAAAAAAAAAAAAGAATCTAGTTCGACCATTTTACAGATGAGACAACTGAGGCACAAACAGGCTAAGAACACTTGTACAAGGTCTCATAGCAAGTTAGTGGCAGAGCCAGGAAAAGAGCCCAGATCTCCAAACCACCTTGCTAGATTTTTTCGATTATGTGACACCCACTAGGCACCCATAATTAAGAGCTGACAGACTAGTTTTAGGATACCAGGCTGAAAAAGTATTTAAAATTTGTTGCAAACTACAGGTCTCAAATCTTAATATTGCTGGTGGTGAAGAAACAACCAAACCCTGAATTCTTAAATCCGGTCACATAACGTAAAGTTAAATTATAAACAGTTATTTTATTAAACAAAAATAGTTTGAGATATTCTTATTAAAATCTAAGTGCTTGAATTCAGCTTAAAGAGGTTTTGCATGATTTCATGAATTGTCTTTTCCCTTTTACTTTGGTTAACTTTTGAAATAAATGCCACAGAATTTTATTTTAAATCGTGGAAAGTCTTGTTTGTTTGTTTTTAATCTGAATAATGAATAAAGATTAAGATATCTACAAAACAAACAAGTCAAAAGTAGGAATGTTGCAAAAATCTAAAGGCGATAAACTATCATCATTATGATAAGGTAAATTTAATCTGCCTTAAGTAGAACTGGTTGATAAAAGAAAAGCCCAAGCACTGGTTATTTACAAACAATACTTTTATTTTCAAACACTGGTACTGCTTTTGGCTTTTATAGTTTTGTTAAGTCTGAACTGGAAAACCAATGGTTAATTTTTTTCCTCTCTTTCTCTAAGACTAAAAGAATCTGCCAAAGCAGCAGACCAGGCCTAGGAGATCACGTTACTTTGGGGGTGGGGGAAGGAAGGCAGCTGGAGGGGAGTGTAGAGAGAAGGGCCAGAAGGGAAAGAAAACAAGTTGTCTGAACCTCCCCACAGTGTAAGACCCAGCAGGGATTAGGAGGTACGTGAAGGAGCCCATGTTTATCCAAGTTATCTCTGGGGCAGCTGAAGTGGGCTGTAAAAGTATGGGCTCCTTTGATATTAAAATCTTCTCAGCAATAGAGCTGCACCCGGGAAAGCAGATTTCTTGGTAATGTTACCAAGGCCTGAAAACCTAGAAATGAAACACTCAGAGAGCGTTAATGTTTGTTTCTTCAAAACATTCAGTACCAATTTGTTTTGTTGTCAGGGTTTTAAACATACAAAGGACAAATGGATCCAGAAGATTGCTTCCCTACACGTGTTAGAAATTACTGTTGTCCTTAGACAAGTAATGACATCTCTAAATGAAAGAGTACTGCTCTTTTTCCTCCTAAAGAGACAGATCTGGCATATTGATCCAGAACTACATACTAACCAGACAAGAACAGCTACGGTTAACATTGGAGAAACTGCTCATTAAATGGCACTGTCAGGAGGAAAGAGCCACTTGAAAAGAAAACTGCAAAACAAAGTCAACCTGGCAGAAGCTGTCCTCTTGTTTGCTACCCTTCCTACGAGCTGGTATATAAAATCTGTATTCAGTAAAGCAACTCCAGAATTGTATTTAATCACTAAGGTATCTTCACATTCCCTAAGCAATAGTAATTCATATTTATGGCTACTTCACCATTAAGAACATTCTAGTGCAATTCTAAAACAAAAGTAAAATGAACTGCTCCAAAAGGTTTAGGCCAATAACCTCATATCAACTAGACTTTCTTTGATGAAAAAGTAATGGGAATCCTACATAGACTAGTTACAGGAACTGCCAAGCCCAACAATGTCCCCTAACATCTGTTCTCCTCTCTCACCATCAACCCTTAAGTTTTAGATGGACATATGGCCCCAGAATAAAGACTACATTTCCTAGTCCCTCTTGTGCCTAGTCATTACCATGTAACTAAGTTTTAACCAATGATATGGCGAGCAGCACCGATACATGCAACTTCTGGGTCAGGTTCTTAAACGGAATGAGAATACTCTCCCTCTCTTTTCTACTTCCCACTGCCTGCAAGGGGACAGGCTTGCTGGAGTGGCCATTTGGATCCTGAGGTAGAATCCACACCTTAAAAGTAACAACATAGCAGGTGTCTGATTCTGTGGAGTTCCCATACACATGCAGGACTGCTAATGTCAGCCTGTTAAGAGAAGCAAGAAATAAACATCTAACTGTTTTAAACCGCTGGTATTCTGCATCTGTATAACAGCCATTTAGTCTTTACGGTAATACTAAAAGACCAGTTTAAACTCCCGTAAATCTAAGAATTTCCCAAATCAATTGTTTCTTTTCTTTATCTATTAAAAACTGTTAATTGAAGAGCAAGCGTTTGAAATTATCATATAACCTTTAGAAAATGAGAAAGTGTCTTAAACGATCGCTGTGAAACACATAGTCCAGTATCCAGCTCATAACAAAGACTCAAAAATTACACATTAATTATTATTGCTACCTTAACTGTCCCTTCCCCTTTCCAGCGTCTCTGGTACTGGTGTGAGGAGGATTAAAAAATTCTGTGTTCTATCACATATCTGATAAAGAATTTGTATCCAGAATACAGAGAACTCAACACACAATAATAAGGCAGTAGGCAAACCAATTAAAAAATGGATAAAAGATTTAAATTGATGTGTCACCAAAGAAGAAATATGAATGGCTGATAAGCACATGAAAAGACGCTCAGCATCATTAGTCATTCCAGAAATGGAAACTAAAACCACAACGAGGTACTTCTTCACAGCCACTCAAACAGTTATGATCAAAACGACAGACAAAACCAAGTGTTGGTGAGGATGTGGAGAAACTAAAACACTCATACGCTGCTGGGGGGAACATAACATGGTGCAGCCCTACTACAGAAAACACTGTGGTAGTTTCTTAAAAAGTTAAACATAAACTTACTGTAAGACCCAACAACTCTACTCCTAGGAATCTACCCTAGAGGAATGAAAACATGTCCACACAAAGACTTGTACATGAATGTCCACAGAAGCATTATTCATAACAGCCAAAATTGGACACAATCCAAACGTCCATCAGTTGATGAATTAATAAACAAAATGTATATCCAAAGAATGGAATAATATTCAATAATAAAAAGGAATGGAGTACTGATATGTGCTACGATACAGGTAAACCTCAAAAACACACTGTGATATGAAAGAAGCCAGTCACAAAGACTACATATTGTATAATTCCATTTATAGGAAATGTGCAGAAAAGGCAAATCTATAGAGACAGAAGGCAGATTTAGCGGCTGCCTGGGCATGGGGGTGGGACTGACTGCAAAGGGGCACAAGGGATCTTTTTGGGATGATGGAAATGTTCTAAAACTGGACTGTGGTAATGGCTGCACACTATATAAATCTACTAGAAATCACTGAATTGTACACTAAAATGGTAAATTTTATGGCATGTAAATCTTACCTCAAAAAATGTTAATAAAAAAAAGGAGAAAGCAATGTGTTCTAAGAGTTTGACCCCATTTCCTGATTGGATGTCATAGAAAGGATGAGACAGAGGATTAGAAATGCAATACGTTTGGCTGCTCAGTTCCATGCTGTGAACCTAAAAAGACCATACTCTATGTGTTGCAGGTACGTGGCATCTTATTGAGAGATGCTTCTAATAAGAGCCACATTCCCGGAGAGGAAACGCGCACCAGTTCCACCCAGCCCTGACACCTCTACTGACTCCCAGCATACTCCTGGCTAAGGAGTGTATGTGAGGGGGAGGACTGTATATACAACTAAGATAATCAAGACCTGGGTGGGAGTGGGAGATGTAGCCCAGGTTGATTAAAATAGAGACATCTGAGAACGCCGGCAGCCTGGCACATCAAAGGCTGAAAGGCACAGAAACACATCTCCCACTCATAGGAAGCACCTGGATACTCTCACAAGTAACTGCCGCTCTCCAGTCTGCAGCCTTCACAGAGGCCTGAAGGGCTGCAACTTTAAGAGTTCCCAAATATACACCCTGGCACCACCCATCTTCTGGACAAACAGTCCAAACTGTTAAACTTCTCACAGAAACCAAGAATCAGAGTAAATTAGTTGAGATCAAAACGTTAAGAAGAATATTTAAGATCTATCGTAGGAAAATTTCTAGGTAGGAAAATTTCTAGGTGGTAAATATTATGTTTCCAAAGTACTAGGGGAAGGAGAAGCAACCAATGAAATACTGGAATTAACAATAAATATTTCACGAGTCTTAGGGTTCTGATAAACAAATGAATTTCAAAGGTTAATCAGTCAATAATTCTCAATACTGCCCAGCGTTTTCCCTTACTTTTTCTTGTCCCATCTCCAAAACAACTCAAGGGAAGTAGGGAGTTGTATTCCCAACAAAGCCACAGTGACTGAAGCCCAGCATGAAAGAATCCCAAAGGAAGAGGGACTCAAGAAAGCCAGGCATGCTCTGAAGCTGAGATTCCACCAATAACCCAAATGTGCCTGGTATGACAGACCCACCCTACGCGTCCCTGGCAAAACAGAGGTCACACCAAAGTGGAATAAGAAACAGCTCCTGCTTTAAAGAGAACTGGGTCTTTATCTGCACTTCTTGGTCCTCATCTGACTGGTATAGCTCTCATAAAACTCTTGACTTGTCATCACTTGTCAAAGATGTGACTTGTCATCAGAGATTTGAGAAAGGGCCATTCATTCAACAAACATTATAGAGCCAGTGGTGATGAAGATGATAAAAAGGAAGAAGACATACTTCTGGGCCTCCAAGGATGCTTGGTCTTGAGAGAGAGGTGGGAAGGAGAGAGGAGCAGACCCTGAAACAAGGAATCATAAGGGTGAGAAAAATTCCATAATAAGTGTATGCATAATAGCTATAGGAGCCCAGGGAATGCCCTGGCAGTCCAGTGGTTAGGACTCCGCACTTTCACTGCCGAGGGAACAGGTTCAATCCCTGGTCGGGGAAGTAAGATCCCGCAAACTGTGCTGTGTGGCCAAATAAATAAGTAAATAAATAAATAATAATAAAAAGGAGCCCAGAAGAAGTGGATAATTCTGCCTACAGATGTTAGGAGAGGCTTCCTAGTGGAGAAATCAGTAGTATAGAAAGACTGGAAGATTCTTCCTTTTACCATTCTCCTTTCAGAATTTAGAAATCAGTTAAAGGCATACAAGTCGCCGACTGAATGCCTGCTGAACTGATTCTCCACAAAGGTGCAAAGACAATTCAATGGAGAAAGGATAGTTTCTTGAACAAATGGTCCTGGAATATCGTGCATCCATATACAAAATGATGACACTTGGTCAGTATGCACCACATATAAAATGTAATGCAAAATGGATTATAGATCTAAATGTTAAATAAAACTTCTAGAAGAATATCTTTGTGATCTTGTGTTAGGCAAAATTTCTTAGGTACAATACCAAGTATGAACCTTAAGAGAAATAACTCATATATTGGACTTCCATCAAAATTGAAAATTTATGCCATTCTTTTTTTTTTTGGCCGTGCCATGAGGCTTGCAGGATCTTAGTTCCCCCCAACCAGGGATTGAACCTGGGCCCATGGCAGTGAAAGCGTGGAGTCCTACCCACTGGACCGCCAGGGAATTCCCAAAATTCATGCTCTTCTAAAGACACTGTTAAGAGAACGAAAAGAACAAGTCAAAGACTGGGAGAAAATATCAAGTGCTGGTAAAAATGTGGAGCAACTGGCATGAACGCAAACTGGTAGGAACTGCTGGTGGGAATGCAAAATAGTACATTCACTTTGCAAAACAGCTGGGCAGTTTCTCGTAAGTTAAGCATACACTTAACATATGGCCTAGCAATTCCATTCCTAATTATTTAACCAAGAGAAATGAAAACTAATGTCTACACAAAAGCCTATATGTGAATTTACAGTGGCTCTCTTCATTATCATCAAAAACTGGAAACAACTCAGATGTCCTTCAACAGCTGAACGGCTAAACACACTGGGGTATCTTCACACAACAGAACGCTCCTCAGCAATAAGAAGGAATGAACCACGTTGACTGCATGCAACAACACGGATGAATCTTAAACGCACCCTGACTCAAAAGGGTAAACACTTTATAATTCTATTTATGATGTTCTGTAACAGACAAAATCCTAAGGACAGAAAACTGAAAAGTGGTCGCAGGGGCTGGGAGGATGCATTGGCGACCAAAGGAATTAGGGCTGGCGGGGGAGGGGCTGGGAGTGATGGGACGGTTCTAGATTTCAAGGGTGGTGGCAGTTACATGACTGTAAGCACTGTCAAAACTCATACTCTGAAAGGGGCAAATTCTACCATATGTAAATTATACCTCAATAAACACACTGTTTTCCTTCTTCAAATGTCCCATTCCTCAGGGGAGCCCACTCACCGCCAGAGCCCCTGCTTGGTGCTTCCCTGTGAATGAGCCCCTCTGGGGCTGTGAGACGGCACTCCATTGCTGGACTTGATTTGGCTGGTGAGAACGATATTAGTGGTGCTAGAGTGAGTACAGTCTGTACAATTCGGTTTCTTTCCCTTTGCTCCTTCTGCTCTACAAGACCCCAAGTGGAATATATATCAGAAGTACAAACAGCACCGATAAGTAGCTTTATCCATTGTCATGACAGGTGGTAGAAATCCATGCTAAAGGGTCGTCTTTTCTCTAATGCAAACCTCCCCGTACCTGGATAGGAAAGTGATCGTGGAAGAGAGGCAGCTGTGGGTGGTAGACAGAAGCCCTGCAAGAGAGCAGGGCCCTGGGTTCCAGTGGGAGGCTCGGGGAGGCACTTCCCCCACTCTGAGCCTCATTCACCTGCAAAATGGAGGCTGAGCTAAACGCCTGTTATCATCTGTCTAGGCTCTCAGTCTGTGAGCTGATTCAAGGTCTAAGGTAAATTTTTCTTTCTCCTTGTCAAGGGCTTTTAAAAAATGACATTTTCGGGCTTCCCTGGTGACGCAGTGGTTGAGAGTCCGCCTGCCGATGCAGGGGACACGGGTTCGGTCCCCGGTCCGGGAAGATCCCACATGCCGTGGAGCGGCTGGGCCCGTGAGCCATGGCCGCTGAGCCTGCGCGTCCGGAGCCTGTGCTCCGCAACGGGAGAGGCCACAACAGTGAGAGGCCCACGTACCGCAAAAAAAATAAAAATAAAAATGACATTTTCCTAACTAGAAAGAGTAAGTTTGCTAACTTACAAATGCCAGCACTTGTACCAAAAAACTGGCTTCCCTTATCTAGACTGTGCCCACAACCAACCAATCCTCACAAATGGATTTAGGAGCCTTTGGCCCACAGGAGGATGAGGGGCAGGTCTCCAGCAAACCACATCAAGAACATGGACAGTCAGCCCTGGCTGGCTGCAACTGATTCCTGTCTCAACATTTCCAGAGCAAGTGAGCCAGAAAGCTTCATGAAAAACAGCGTCCAGAGCCCTGGGTGTTCAACTTCCTGCCAGTGAGTTGTACAAAGACAAGAGGCGGGGGCTTATCAGGTTTGTACATGGTCTCCTAAGGACTGAAAGCAGCGTTTAATTAATTCTGCAGCTTTCCACTACTTAAGGTGACAAAATTGCCATTACCTCTGTCCTATAGCTGCTATAGCTCTTGACTCTGCCTAGGATTTGCATACCTGATTCCTGGCTCTCAAAAGCCCCGTAAGTGAAATTTGGCAATATTCAGTATCTCTCAGAACCTCACATTTATTTACCCTTTGACCCAGCAATTCTATTTCTGGGAATTTACAGACTTGCCTACACATACACATACAAGTGAATATGAATACACATATATTCACTGTAGATTGTTTAAATAGCAAGGATCTATCATTAAGTTAAATAAACTTTGGTCTTAGCCTTCAAAATGGGGTACACCGATGCTGGATGGGGGTTCATGTAAGCTTTCCAAGAAGTATGCAAGTACTTATTTAAAAAGGAATCAACTTTCAAAGCCTCAATCTCATACATCAACCTTTCTAGAACTGATCTGCCTAAGAACTCCTCTGACAGGTCTCCTTTCCTCATGTTGCTTTCGTAATTACCCCTCTCCTTCCCCACAAAGGAGAGGAACACCTCTTCTAAATCCACGGGTTTAAAAATTCCTGGTCATCAAACTATGGGACAATCTGAGAATATATCACTTTAGACAGGAAGGTGGTTTTCTTTTTCTTTCTTTTTTTTTGAGAACAAAGCAAAGAGAGCACCATTAAGAGAGAAATATTCTGCAAATGTTTACAGAGTACATACTAAGAGCTAGGTACTGTGCTACGCTCTAGGGTTACAACAGGTAGAATATGGGGAAAAAATCCCTGCCCCTCGATAGTTCACTTTCCATTGCGGGTAGGGGAGACAGACAACAAAATAAATTTAAGAATACATAAGAGAGTAAAAACCACTAGGGAGAAAAAGCAGGTAAGAGGGATGGGGTTGCTGAGGTTGAAGAGTGGGGACTGAGATTATAATTTTAAATAAAGTGGTCAGAAACACCATCACTGAAGATGACAATTGAGCAAAGACCCAAAGGAGGTAGCGTGAACTATGGGGGAGGCACTTTCTTAGCACAGGGAACAGCAATTGCAAAGTCAATGGGGCAGGGAGGATGACTGGGGGAGGTCCAAGGAAGAGCGAAGAGGTCGATGTGAATGGAACAGAGTAGGTAAGAGGGAGAGTAAAAGGACATTAGTCAGAAGTTGCAGGGAGGTGGGGAGATCTTGTCTGCCTGAGGTGATTGCCAGGGCTTTGGCTTTTACTCTGAAGGAGCTGGGAAGGCACTGGAGGTTTGGGGATGAGGAGAGACTGGGATTTGATTAGATTTAAAAGGATTACTCTGGCCGCACAGGGAGAAGAGACTAAGAGGGAGCATCTTCACAGTAATGCTTACCTGGAAGAATGAGCTGGGAAGTGTTTGTTCCCTCTTTTTCTCATTTCTGGAAAGGCTGTATAGAATTTGTAATGTTTCTTTCTTAAATGTTTGGTAGTATTCACCAGTAAAACCATCAGGCCCTGGCATTTTCTTTGTGGGAAGGTTTTTAACTACACTACAAACTCAGTTTCTTTAATAGATTTGGGCCTATTGTGGTTGTTTCTTCTTGAGTGAGTTTCGGCAGTTTGTGTGTTTCAAAGAACTTGTCTGTTTTTTCTAGGTTGCTATTTGGTTTACTTATTAAAATTTTTGTCTTCTCTTTTTTTTCCTGATTGGTCTGGCCAGAGGTTTATCGATTTTATTGCTCTTTTCAGAGAACTGGCTTTTGGTTTCATAGATTTCTTCATGGTTTTTCTGTTTTCCATTTCACTCATTTCCACATTGACCCTTTTTTTCTGCTTAATTTGGGTTTCACTAGCTTTCATTTTTCTAATTTCTTAAGATGGGATCCCAAGGTCAGTTATCTGAAGCTTTTTTTCTTTTCTAATACAGGGTTTTAGTGTTAAATAAATTTCCCTTTAGCCCTATCCCCAAAATTTCATGTTGCATTTTCACCTTCATTCAGTTCCAAATACTTACTAATTTCACTTTTGATTTTTTTTTCTTTGACTCATGGTTTATTTAAAAGTGTGTTATTTCGTTTCCAAATAATTGAAAGCTCTTCCAGATATCTTTCTGTTACTGATTCCTTATTTAATTCCCCTGTGGTCAGAGATCATACTTTCTATGACTTGAATCAGCTTACATTCATTGAGACTTTTTTAATGGCCCAGAAAATGATTTATCTTGGTAACAGTTTCATGTGCACTTGTAAAGAATGTGTATTCTACTGTTTGGGGTGGAGGGGTAGAGTGTTCTATAAATGTTAATTAAGCCAAGACAGTTGATTATATTGTTCAAATCTTCCATATCCTTATTGATTTTCTGTCTATGTGTTCTATCAATTGAGTGAGAGGTGTTAAAATCTCCAAATATAATTATGGATTTCTCCTTGCAGTTCTATCAGTTTCTGATTCATGTATTTTGAATCTCTAATACATATATAAACACTTAGGATTATATGTTCTTATTGGAGTGACCTCTTTACCATTACGAAATGACTTCTTTATCCTTGGTAATATGCTCTGTTTTGAAATCTACTTTGTCTGATATAGACATTCAATTTAATCTTTTGATTAATGTTGACCTGGTACAACTTTTTCCACCCTTTTGCTTTTAATCTATTTGTATCTTTATATTAAAAGTGGGTTCATTGTAGGTAACATATAAACGGGTCTTACTTTTTTATCCAATCTGACAGTCTCTGTTTTTTATTGGGACATTTAGACTTTTATATTTAATATAATATCAATATGGAATTTAATCTACCATTTTGCTATTTTATATATATCCAATCTGTTCTTTTTTAAAAAATAAGTTTCAGATGTACTGCTATGTAATCTGTTCTTTGTTCATTTTTCCAAGTTTTTCTGTCTGCCCTTTTTTGTATTAATTAAATATCTTCATTATTATAATTTATCTCTGTTGGCTTATTAGCTATAACTCTGCTGCTTTAGAGTTTATCATATACATCTTTAACTTATCACAATCTACTTGAAAATGATATATTACTTCACATATAGTATAAGAATCTTACAACAGTATAATTCCATTTTCCCACTCCCATTTGTGCTACTGCTGTCATAAACTTTACTTCTACATAAGCTGTAAACGCCAGTGTGTTATTTCTGCTTTTGTTTAAAAGACATATCTTTTAAAGAGATTTAAATAATGAGAAAAGGGCTTCCCTGGTGGTGCAGTGGTTAAGAATCCGCCTGCCAATGCAGGGGACACGGGTTCGAACCCTGGGCTGGGAAGATCCCACGTGCTGCAGAGCAACTAAGCCCGTGCACCACAACTACTGAGCCTGCGCTCTAGAGCCCGTGAGCCACAACTACTGAAACCGTGTGCCACAACTACTGAAGCCCGCATGCCTAGAGCCCGTGCTCCACAACAAGAGAAGCCACCGCAATGAGAAGCCCACGCACTGCAACGAAGGGCAGCCCCTGCTCTCCGCAACCAGAGAAAGCCCGCGCGCAGCAACGAAGACCCAACACAGCCCAAAATAAATAAATATTTTAAAAAAATAAATAAATAATGAGAAAAAAATGATATATTTACAAGGTAGTTACCCTTCTCCAGTGTATCCCTTTCTTTTTGTAGCTCTGGTTTCCACCAGGTATCATTTTTCTTCTGCTTCAAGGACATTCTTTTACATTTTTTTTAGTGCAAGCCTGATGGTAATGAATGCTTTCAGTTTTTGATGTCTGAAGAAGACTTTATATTGCCTTTGTTTGTGAAAGATATTTTCACCAAGAAAATAATTCTAGGTTGACGATGTTTTTCTTTTGTTAGTTTAAAGATGTCGCTCCACTGTTGCCTGGCTTACACTGTTTTCACAGAGGAATCTGCTGTCATCCTAACCTTCATTTTCTCTGGCTGCTTTTAACATTCTTCTCTATCACTAGTTTTATGCAATTTGAGTATAATGTGCCTTGATACCAGTTTTCTTCATGTTTCTTGTGCTTGGAGCTCCTTGAGATTCTTGGATTTATGGGTTTATTACTTTCATTACATTTGGAGGGGTTTTTTTCAGTCATTTTTTTCTTCTGTTATTTCTCCTATCCCTCACACTTCCTTCCTCCTTCAGACACTCCAATTACACATATAATTGGCCCCACACTTCACTGATGCTTTGTTCATTAATTTTTTTCAGATTTTTTTCTATCTGTGTTTCATTTTGGACAGTTTACATTGTTTTCAAAATCACTAATCTTTATTTCTACATTGTTTATTCTGACATCGATTTCATTCAATGTATTCATCTCAGCAATTGTAGTTTTCATCTCTAGAAGTTTATCTTCCATGTCTCTAATTAACACAATCTTTCCTCTAGATTCTTAAACATATGGAATACAATTATAATAATTATTTTAATGTCCATATTTACTAATTCTACCATCTGTGTCACTTCTGGTCAGTTACTGGAATATTTCCTACTTCCTTACATACCTAGTAATTTTTGACTGGATGCAGACATTGTGTATTTTACCATGTTGGGTCCTAGATATTTTTGCATTGCTAAAAATATTCTTTAGCTTTGTTGTAAGATACAGTCTGGAAACAATTTGATCCTTTTGGGTTTTGCTCTTAAACGTTGTTAGGCAAGACCAGGGTAGCATTAATTCTTCCATTAATTGGGGCAAGACCCTTGTGATAGTTAATTTAATTTAATTTAATTTTATTTTATTTTTGCTGTACGCGGGCCTCTCACTGTTGTGGCCTCTCCCGTTGCAGAGCACAGGCTCCGGACACGCAGGCTCAGCGGCCATGGCTCACGGGCCCAGCCGCTCCACGGCATGTGGGATCTTCCCAGACCGGGGCACGAACCCGTGTCCCCTGCATCGGCAGGCGAACTTTCAACCACTGCGCTACCAGGGAAGCCCATGATGGTTAATTTTATGTGTCAGCTTAACTGGGTCACAGAGTATCCAGATATTTGGTTAAACATTATTCTGGTTGTTTCCATGAGGGTGTTTTTGGATGAGATTGCCCTCCTTAATGTGGGTGGATTTCATCCAGTCAGTTGAAGACCTGACTAGAAAAAAAAAAAACGCTGATCCTCTCCCAAGTAAGACAGAATTCCTCCTGCCTGACCACCTTTGAACTGGTATTCTAGCTTCTGTGTAAGAATGGGATTTAAAAGTATATGAATTCATTTTTGCTTGTATTTGCACAAAGAAACAATGGAAAGACATCTAAGAAACTGATTATAGTGTTTATTCATGGGAGAAATGAGAATGCAATAACCAAGTAGATAGGCACAAGGGTCAGAGTAAGACTTCTCAATCTACTTTTTTTTTTTTTTTTTTTTGCGGTACGCGGGCCTCTCACTGTTGTGGCCTCTCCCGTTGCAGAGCACAGGCTCCGGACACGCAGGCTCAGCGGCCATGGCTCACGGGCCCAGCCGCTCCGCGGCATGTGGGATCTTCCCGGACCGGGGCACGAACCCGCGTCCCCTGCGTCGGCAGACGGACTCTCAACCACTGCGCCACCAGGGAAGCCCTCCATCTACATTTTTATATATTAATTTTTAAACTAGTGAATGCATTATTTTATTTAAAAAAAAAGTCATCACAGAAAATAGGGCTGGCCTGGCTTACCAACATAAGAACAGGAATCCTAATATCTTGCAGCATGCTGGAATCCAGTAGGGGGTTCTCTGGAATTTAAGTCTTATTGGTGTTAACTATTTCACAGTAATTAAATCACCTTGGATCAATTCCAAGGCAGATTTATCCTACCATTAAGGCAACAACTTAAGCAATATTTTGCTCAAAAGAAGAGCTAGACTGTGAGCTCCCTAGGCAGCTGAAACTATGTCTTATGTCTGATCCATCTTTGTATATACCTACAGCCAAGTCCTGTATACAGTCGCTCATTATTGATTGCTTGGGTTGGCTGAATTAAGAACCTAATTCCACCGTTAAGCAAATGGTGTTAAAGTGAATTTCCACAAGCCCTGTTTTCTAAGGGTAGTGATAGACATCAATTGTTGGGGGGTTCATTGGAACTCCACTTGGTGACTCCCTGGCCTTTGACCAGATTCTGGAGATATGAGGTTTGCATAAGCACCAGTCTCTCTCTTTTTTTTTTAAATTGAGGTATAGTGATTTATAATATTATATTAGTTTCAGGTGTATAACACAGTGTTTCAAAATTTTTTTATAGCTTATACTCCATTTAAAGCTATTATAAAATATTGGCTATATTCCCTGTGCTGTAAAATATATCCTTGTAGCTTATTTATTTTATACATAGTAGTTTGTACCTCTTAATCCCCTCTGCCTTCCCTCTCCCCACTGATAACCACTGGTTTGTTCTCTATATCTGTAAGTCTGTTTCAATTGTTATATTAATTCGTTTTATTTCTTAGATTCCACATATAAGTGACAACATACAGTATCTATCTTCCTCAGTCTGACATTTCACTAAGCATAATACCCTCCAGGTCCATCCATGTCACTGCAAATGGCAAAATTTCATTCTTTCTTATGGCTGAATAGTATTCCATTATACACATATACACACACATACACCCCACATCTTCTTTATCCATTCGTCTGTTGATGGACACTTAGGTTGCTTCCATATCTTGGCTATTGTAAATAATGCTGTTTTGAACATTGGGGTGTGTGTATCTTTTCAAGTTAGTGTTTTTGTTTTTGTTTTCTTTGGATATATATCCAGAAGTGGAATTGCTGGATCATATGGTAATTCTTTTTCAGTTTTTTGAGGAACCTCCATATTGTTTTCCATAGGGGCTGCACCAATTTACATTCCCACCAGCAGTGTACAAGAGTTCCCTTTTCTCTACATCCTTGCCAACAATTGTTATTTGTGGTCTTTTTTGATGATAGCCATTCTGACAGGTGTGAGGTGATATCTCACTGTGGTTTTGATTTGCTTTTCTCTGATGATTAGTGATGTTAAACATCTTTTCATGTGTCTGTTGGTTATCTCTGTGTCTTCTTTGGAAAAATGTCTGTTCAGGTCTTCTGCCCATTTTAATCGGGTTGTTTATGTTTTTGATAATGAGTTGTATGAGCTATTTATATATTTGGGTAATAACCCCTTATCAGTCATATCATTTGCAGATATTTTTTCCCATTCTGTAGGCTGTCCTTTCATATTGTCGACGGTTTCCTTTGCTGTGCAAAAGCTTTTAAGTTTAATCAGGCCCCATTTATTTGTGTTTGCTTTTGCTTCCTTTTCCTTTGCCTTAGGACAGATAAAAAATATATTGTTACAATTTCTGTCAGTGTTCTATGCTTTCTTCTAGGAGTTTTATGGTTTCTGGTCTTACTTTTAATCTGAGTTTTTGTATATGGTGTAAGAAAATGTTCTAACTTTATTCCTTCATATGTAGCTGTCCAGTTTTCCCAGCACCGCTTATTGAAGAGACTGTCTTTTTCCCCATTATATATTTTTGCCTCCTTTGACATAGATCAGTTGACCATTTAAGTGGATGGGTTTATTTCTGGGCTCTCTATTCTGTTCTACTGATCTATATGTCTGTTTTTGTGTCACTACCATACTGTTTTGATTATTGTAGCTTTGTAGTATAGTCTGAAGTCAGGGAGTGTGATACCTCTAGCTCTATTCTTCTTTCTCAAGATTGCATAAGCACCATTCCTACTGACACCATTCTTGTGAGGTCTTCTTTTCCTGGCCCTTTGCGCCAAATACCTGCTCTCTTCATATTTGAATGCATACGTATCTCTCTCTAACTGGTATAATTTTACCAATCTGAAATTGCAGTTGCCATTTTGAAAATTTTGTTATGAATAAGATTTTTCATTTAAGAGACACATTAAACACAGAACAAAAAGGGAAGAAACCTCATGAGGAGAGTCTCTGTCTTGCCCATCTAAAAGACAGATCACCTTTTTAAATTGGGAGACCTCCTCTTTTCTCCCATACTTACTAAGTGCCAGCTTTTAAAGGACATGACTTAATAGGATGCCAAGAATCTGAATTACTATTTAAATGAGCTGTACTGACTTTAGCTCTGGTAGTTTTTTTTTTTGGCCATGGCTCACGGGCCTAGCCGCTCCGCAGCATGTGGGATGTGGGATCTTCCCGGACCAGGGCACGAACCTGCATCCCCTGCGTTGGCAGGCGGACTCTCAACCACTGCGCCACCAGGGAAGCCCTAGCTCTGGTAGTTTTGAGTAGGTCTGTCAAAATGGGTTTTGCCTTGTCTAAGTCTTCTCCTCTCCTTACACAGAGAAGATAATCAGCCACTCGTATCTATCTGCAGTCAGCTTGCTCCCACTTCTTTCTTCCTTCCTTTCCCATATTTTCTCTTTCCTTGGGAAAGTCTGGAGATTAACTAATTATAAATAGTTTTTCTGTCCTTATGTGCAGACTCAAGAAATATCTAGTAGAGATTAACAGTCCAAAATTTCCATAAGAAAGAGAGAAAAATTAAACTATTTTTGCTTCTACTTTTCCCTTGCTGAAATTATAACCCAAAAGTTTAAATGTGGGTTTGGGTAATAGTTTTGTTTCCTATACCTAGGCTTAGTATATCCAAGAGTCTTAAAAATCTTTTTGGATATATGACCATAGGAGGTTTATTTATATTAAAATATTTATGTAATATTCCTGATAATTAGATGATTCTTTGGACTATATACAAGAGATAAAATTAGCTTAAAAATAACTATGCCTCCTGATTTTATCATGATATAAAAATAATGCAATAATTAAATCAATGTAAGATTTGGGGTTAATTTCTCATGGTTTAAACCTTCTAAATTAACTTTATTAGTTCTATGGATCCAATAAGTTATCACTGTTCCCACAAATTGTTTAAAATTATAAAAAATAAAATTGACTTTAGTTGAAAGAACTTATATAATAAAATATCTTTTTTAAATGACTTAATCTCATGAATTCTTATAATGCTTTAAATCATAAAGATTTGATGTGTTGGTCTAAGTTTTAATTTCCAGATGTTTAGTCCACTTAAAGATCTCTTAAACAAATGATAAATTGAGTTAATTAATAATCTTTGGATATATGGATAATTTCTAACTAAAGGAAAAGATCCAAACATTGGGCACCACATATAGTTTTAAATTACCCTTTTTCCTTATTTTTATATAAAAATTACCTATAGATTGATTAACTGGATATGTAAATTTCTCTAAATTGATACATCCATGCTTATTTTGCCACTTTAAAATTTGTTAAAGTGACATAAAATGTATGCTCATAGAAAAATTTGCTAGACAGTTATTGGTTTCCAGTCTTCTAGTTTTCTCTTGTGTCTAGAAACTTTAACTTTAAAGTTGGCTAATATAAATGGTTACAGAGAAATAGGAATAGGTACATAAGATAAATGTGGTTTGTCTGTTTATTTCATTAAGCAAATTATTAGTTTATTAAGACAGTAAACCAATATAATCTATGCATTGTTTTATTTAATGTGATATAATCAGTTAAATTTTACAACTAGTTAAGAGGTTTAATTTTATCATCTGTGGGACTTCCCCAATGCAGGGGACATGGGTTTGAGCCCTGGTCCAGGAAGATCCCACAAGCCGCAGAGCAACTAAGCTTGTGCGCCACAACTACTGAGCCTGTGCTCTAGAGCCCGGGAGCCACAACTACTGAAGCCCGCAACCTAGAGCCCACGCTCCGCAACAAGAGAAGCCACTGCAATAAGAAGCCCGCACACTGCAATGAAGAGTAGCCCCCGCTTGTCTCAACTAGAGAAAGCCTGTGTGCAGCAACAGACCCAAGGCAGCCAAAAATAAATAAATAAATAATAACATTTAAAAAATTTTTGTCATCTATTCATAAACACATACCTAAGAAGGTATATTAATTAATTCCAAGTTTTATAAATGATAAAAGATACCAGAAGACAAATTTGATGATAAACTATTAATGGTAAAGGTAAAGGGTCTGAGGAAGATAAACTGTTTGTCTAGATTTATAATGCCTACAGATAGTGAATTTGAAGAAAATATTGAATTGTGTTTAAAAATACTGGAAATCTTGGCTCAATGTTAATAAATTTATTTATTCATTAAGAAAAGGACTTATAAATCTTTATTGCAAAATTTTAAGTGAATGATAGACAAAAAGTAAAATCAGAATTTGGGTTTTCTTTCTGTAAAGTGACCAAGTTATTCCATTGCCAGATAAAAGATTCCTTTCCTTTTTATCAACAAAATATTATGTTAACTATCTGAATTTTCTGTCATTACTCAAGAATCATTTTGAAAAAAAGTTCCCCCCCTTTTTTCTTTAAGTTCCTATAATCAACAATTTCTTGTCTTTGGATACTATGACATGTCATATACAGAGGGGGTTGGAACATGCATAGAGAAACTCACAGCATTTCTGACTTGGTGAATCAGAAAAGTGAAGCCAGGAAACTACGAATGCTGAAGAGTGCAGAGTAACCCTAGAAGGGACAGAGGCGGGTGATCTCCAAACTCTGTACACTCCTCTCTCACTGACCCTTGAACTACTCATACTCATATGTGGGACAGACTCAAAACAGCTCAGCTGAAGACAAAAGATCTAAAGATAGAAACAACAACAAAAAACTCCCAGTGTTTGGAGAAAACCCTAAGCAACACACAAAAAAGCTACTAGGACTAATAAGTGAATTTAGCATATTGCAGGATACAAGTTCAGTATACAAAAGTCGTTCTTACTTCTACACATTAGCAATAAAAAGTTAGAGGCTTCCACAGCATGGCCGGCGACATTAGCTAGCGCTCGCTCTACTCTCTCTAACGCGGAAACAGCGGACTACGAGGGACTGAGCTGTATCTGCCTCTATTTCCAACAGACTCACGTTCAACTTTCGCTCACACACACACACAAAAAGCCGGGAAAATTTTATTAACCCTTTAAAAAAAAGTTAATATAAAATTATAGCAAAAATGGAACCTGAACTTTAGTTAACACAGCTGGAACAATTCGCAGCTGCGGCAGCAGCGGCGGGAGAAGAGATTTAATTTAGTTGATTTTCTGTGGTTGTTGGTTGTTCGCTAGTCTCATGGTGATGGAGGTTGCACATTTTTTCGAAGGGACCGAGAAGCTGCTGGAGGTTTGGTTCTCCAGGCAGCAACCCGGAGCAAACCAAGGATCTGGGGATCTTCGCACCATCCCAAGATCTGAGTGGGACGTACTTTTGAAGGATGTGCAGTGTTCAATCGTAAGTGTGACAAAAACTGACAAGCAGGAAGCTTATGTACTCAGTGAGAGTAGCATGTTTGTCTCCAAGAGACGTTTCATTTTGAAGACATGTGGTACTACCCTCTTGCTGAAAGCACTGGTTCCCCTGTTGAAACTTGCTAGGGATTACAGTGGGTTTGACTCAAAGCTTCTTTTATTCTTGTAAGAATTTCATGAAGTCTTCTCACCAAGGGTACCCACACCGGAATTTCCAGGAAGAAATAGAGTTTCTTAACGCAATTTTCCCAAATGGAGCAGCATATTGTATGGGAGGCATAAATTCTGATTGTTGGTACTTGTATACTTTGGATTTCCCAGAGAGTCAGGCAATCAATCAGCCAGATCAAACCCTGGAAATTCTGATGAGCGAGCTTGACCCAGCAGTTATGGACCAGTTCGGCATGAAAGATGGTGTTACTGCAAAGGATGTCACTCGTGAGAGTGGAATTCGTGACCTGATACCAGGTTCTGTCATTGATCCCACACTGTTCAATCCTTGTGGGTATCAATGAATGGAATGAAATCGGTTGGAACTTATTGGACTATTCACATCACTCCAGAACCACAGTTTTCTTATGTTAGCTTTGAAACAAACTTAAGTCAGACCTCCTATGATGACCTGATCAGGAAAGTCGTGGAAGCCTTCAAGCCAGGATAATTTGTGACCACCCTGTTTGTAAATCAGAGTTCTAAATGTTGCACAGTGCTTTCTTCGCCCCAGAAGACTGGAGGTTTTAAACGTCTTGATTGCCAGAGCGCTATGTTCAATGATTACAATTTTGCTTTTTTTTTTTTTTACCAGTTTTGCTAAGAAGCAGCAACAACAGCAGAGTTGATTAAGAAAAATGAAGAAAAAATGCAAAAAGAGAACACACATAGCAGAAGGTGGTGGCTGCTTTTTAGATACTGATACCAAGGGCCATGCTTTCCATAACCACCACCTTGTAGTTGCAGAAAGCCCTAGATGTAATGGTAGGGTAATCATTTTGAATTATAGGCGTTATTATATCAAGGAGTTAGATATCTTGCATGAATGCTCTCTTCTGTGTTTAGGTATCCTATGCCACTCTTGCTGTGAAATTGAAGTGCATGTAGAAAAAACCTTTTACTATATGAAACTTTACTACACTTGTGAAAACAATGCAATTTGGTTTCTGTACAGTGTAATATTTCTCCAGGTACCATCCAAAATTCCCCACAGACAAGGCTTTCATCCTCATTAGGCGTTGGCCTCAGCCTAGACATCTGGGACTATTCTATTAAATTGCTACCAGGATTTTGCATCCAGTTACCTCCACTTACTAGAACATACTGTCTACTAATGTTATTGAAACCAATTTCTACTTCATACAGATGTTTTTGCAGCACCAATCAAAGTTCTTTTTCCACGAGTCGAGTCCTCTAAGAAAATGACTGCAGTTATCCATTTTGTGTATTACGGGCTTCCCTGGTGGCGCAGTGGTTAAGAGTCCGCCTGCCGATGCAGGGGACGCGGGTTCGTGCCCAGGTCCGGGAAGATCCCACGTGCCACGGAGCGGCTGGGCCCGTGAGCCATGGCCGCTGAGCCTGCGCGTCCGGAGCCTGTGCTCCGCAACGGGAGGGCCACAACAGTGAGAGGCCCGCGTACCGCAAAAAACAAACATTTTGTGTATTACTATCTCACTGCTTCCTATACTTGTGTGACTTTAATTGATTCATTCCTCACCACGGTGTCTCCCTCCCAACCACACCCCCGCCATAAAACAATACACTGTTACCCTGTGTGTTTACACTAACCTTATACCCCAGAGGGGGAACGGGGTGGGGGGGATGGACTCTGGGCTTAGTTTTCTTTTAAGGTCAAGGGAGTTTGGCATTTTTCGTTAGTATGAGCTCTTTTGGAATAAGCTGGTGTTGATTAGCAAAGAAGGTGTAGATTGATACTAGGGAATACTGGCAGAACTGTATGGAAACCGTACGCCATTCTGTGCCCCCCGTTAAATGAGATTAGCCTCTCATGAGTACCATGGCTTTATTAACTTGCTAAGTAGTAGTATAGAAGAATTACCACTAAATTTGTGAGCAAGGAGATCTAAGATAAAGGTTGTATTGGATTCAACAAATCAAGTCAGCTCAGATGATGCACCTTAACTTTTACTTTCGCAGCCTTTTCCACTAATTTCTATTCATGGTAATGCCATAAACTTTGGTTCAAAGCAGAATCGATGTCTTTGCCATCTTGTGACTTAAAAAGTTCTGTGACTTTGTGGTGCATGTGATAGCGTTCTGACGGTTCCTCTTACTGGTATTTCTTTCACCGTGGAGCAACATCAAGTGATGAATGAGAACTGTTCAGATTACTCAGACATACGACACAGTGAAGCAGAATGCTATCCATAAAACATAACATACAAAATTCCAAAATGGTCAATGGGAAATGACTAGAAATACAGGCTTAAAAGAGCTGGCATCTTTTAGCTGTATTTGCTAATAAGGACATCTAAGCAGCTGAGAAAAGAGCAAAGTTGACTCAATTTTGTATATCTTCTTGTCCTCAAACAGTTTTTGATTCTTTCTGGATTGATGCAGTGATGTTTTTGTTCCTTCCATATTTATAAATGAAACACTTTCTTTTAGTGTTTCTAAACATAAATTCTACTTGGTTTGAAATCAAGTGGTTGGAACACTTTTGACTTTTAAACATGTTGTTGATTCACAGCTTCATTGAAGAAGCTTTCGATCAATGGATCAGTCCGAGTCTGTAATTAGCGCACAGTACCTAACGTTTTGGCGCTCTTATGAGGACCAATGCTCAAAGTGGATTTTGTTCTTGAACAGTGTCCCAGTAGATTTGATGAACATTTATTGGCTTGAGGTCTGATTCCCCCCACCCCAACAGATTTAAGATTTCTATTTAATGTTGAAAAACTGCACAAATTTGTATGGAACAAAGCCTAGAAAAATGAAAACTAGATTGAATAGTAATCTAAATTAATCCTAGTGTGTATGATAGAGGAGGGAAAATTTTGGTGCCATAATTTCTCTCTTCGTGGTGTTGGACTTAAATCAGCTGAAATGTATTTCTGTACCACAATTTAAGCTTCAATAAAGGTTTGCTTAATTCATTGTCTAGCGGGAAAAAAAAGTTAGAAAGATTAAATAACAATTCTATTTACAATATCGTTTAACAATACTATTTATATACTTAATGAAAGATGTGCAAGCCCTGTACACTGAAAATTATTAAGACATTGGAAAGGGAAATTATAAAATACCTAAATACACTGAGAGACATACTCATGGGTTGTAGAATATTGATTCCTCATGAAGCCAATATTAAGACGGCAGTCCCCTCCAAATGGATAATAGACAATGCAATCTCAATCAAAATCTTAACTGGCTTTTTTGAAGAAATTGACAAGGTAATTCTAAACTTTATAAGGACAGGCAAAGACCTAGAATAGCTGAACAAATTTGAAAAAGAACAATAAAATCTGATGACACCTTAATTCAAGATACATTATACAGCTACAGTAACCAGGATAGTATGACATTGGTAGAAGAACAGACACATAACAACAGAATCAGAATGGAGTCCATCTGTAGGTCCACATTTACACTTGTCCTATGACCCAGAAATTCCATTCCTAGGTATTTCTCCAGCAAAAATAAAAGCGTATGTCCACACAACGACAAGTACAGGACTGTTCATAGCAGCAGTATTCATAAGAGCCCCAGCAACGGAAGCAATTCATATGTTATCCACTGATAAATGGATAAACAAACTTAGCAAGGAAAAGAAAAGAGACAGTATACACAACAACATGAATGAATACCAAAAAATCATGCTATGTGGAAGAAATCAAATACAGAAGTCTATGGTTTTTGTATTATTCCACTTACATGAACTTCTTGAAAAGGCAAAATTACAGAGACAGAAGGAAGATGGGTAGTTGCCTGGAATCAGTGGTTGGAGAAGGGAATTAACTGGAAAGGGGCACAGAAAAAATTGTAATAACGAGGGAACTGTTTTATAATCTCAGTTGTGACAGAGGTTCCATGATTACGCACCAAAATTCATCAGAACGTACACTTAAAATGGGTGGACTTTATTACATGTAAAGAATACCTTAATTTTTTTTTTAATTACTTAAAAAAAATCTCCCAACCCAGGCCCTAATATTCTATACATATCCTCCCCTGACTAGGACTCTGTCAAGGTGCTGTGAACAGCATTTACTTCACCAAGATTTCCTTCCTTGACAGGCTTCCCTGAAGGTCTGTGAGGAGTTGATGTTAACAAAGTTCAACTATATTTCACTTACAAAAACCATTATGTTACAGATTTTATCATCACGATATCAATAATGGTTGACACATAACTTTTTACTTACTGTATCAAGCACTCTACATGCAATATCCCACTGAAATCCCATCAAACCCTTTAGGGAGGTGGCATTATGATCAACTTTCTTACTGAGGCCATAAAGGTAAGGTTATTTGTCCAGGGTCACAGCTAATACATGATAGAATCTAGATCAGGACTCAGACTGGAGTATGTGTACCCCTTGGAAGTAAATGAAGATTTTCCAGGGGTTATTAGACACGGATCACTTTTAAGAGAATCAACTCCCAAACCTCAGCCTTCCTGTGTACTCTTCGTACAACCAATCTGCCTGAGCCAATGCACCTGCAACCCTCCCAGTAATTCTTTCCCATGGCCCTTTCACTATCACCTGTCATGCACTTTACAAAGGCAAAGCTCACCCTCACCACGGAGCACTGCTTACCAGTACGAACACCTCTGGGAAGACAAACACAGCTCCAAACATTGGCGTTAGTGAAGCCTCCTTTCCTCATGGCACCTTAAACCCACAGTTTTATGACTCTCCTGGCTTCATTCACATTACTGTTAAGGGTGAAGCATGGGGCTGGAAGAGGGGCCTTGGAGGTTGCTCTGAACTCGTGTACATCACAGAATGGGCTGGTATGTGTAAAGACAATTTTTGTTTAACCACCTTGCTTCTTCAATCCCCCTGCTATTCTTAAAGAATTCATTGTTAATATAGGAAGAGGCAGAGAACAAGAGAACATTGTTATTATAGGAAGAGGCAGAGAACAAGAAAGGGTTGGTAGGAAATACTGAAGGCACAGGTTTCTCATTTCATCCAGGTAACAAACCGTAGCAAAGTACTGTACAATTTTCAAGAAATAGAAAAAGCACGCTGGGAAATACCAATCAATCTCATGGCATGTCTCCTCTGTATTTCCACTATTCTCAAGTAGTGTGAAAGAGCTTGGTGGTTATTCTTTTCTTTTCTTTTTCTTTTTTTTTTTAGAGATTCTTATTTTTACTTGAAAAGTAAAAATAAAAACAACAACAACAAAACAACTAAGGTACACATTGGGAATTGAACTACTATAGTTTTTCTTTCTAGAGATGTAACATCCATGTTTTCTGGTCAGTAATGTTCTACCAAATATTGTACTAAACCAGTGTACCAAACCCAAGCAGACAGATGACCAGTAAAGCTGTTTGCTCTTGGTGATCATTCTTGATTTGCCAAAAGCTTCTTAGATGTTGTAAATCCACATTTATTTTTTACTTGGACACAAGTCTCCTGCTCCTTGTTACTTATCTGTCTTTTCTGATTATTGGAATAATACACTTAGCAATTTGAGATTAATTTAACAGGAATATGTTACAGGTTCCATTGCGAGCAATAACTTAGTAACCGTCATTAATATACGTTTTGCAAGTTCCACACTTAATAATGGGCCCAGTGTCTTCTCTGCCTTTCATTAATAACATCTACAAAGTAAATTAAATTGTACTCTGAGAAGCAGAACATCCACTTTAACATATGGTGTAGGATACAGTGTTTTCAAATGCAACCTTCTTAAACATGCAAGAAGCCAGGAGAAAAAGGTCTGATGAATATTCAACAAACAACTGGGGTTACTCCTAAGGGGGGTGATCAAGAGAAAGAGACATTTACTTATTTTAAAATAATGAGTAAATACTACCTTTGTAATAAAAACAATTACAACCAAAAAGTATTCATCAGAATAAGAATTAAAAGGTAATCCTTTGTTTACTGGAAGCTTCTGGAAGCTGTATCAATTCTGACCTGCTGAAGAGATGAACACCAAAGGGCGGGAAAAGGAGAGAAAAAAAGAGGGAAAAAAATGAAAAGGTACCTGGTCTAATCTCTTGATGTAGTGTTTGAGCTTTGAGAACAGGTCCATGGGTCCTGGCAACAGAGATTTGCACCTGGAATCACAAACGCACTAGTCCTGGAAGCGGGAAGAACATCCTGTGTTCTTTTATTACCAAAATATTCCTATATGGAAAATGCCTGGAATAACTGTCAAACACAAATAAGAATGGTCTTGGCAGCAAGATTTAAATGTTAACCATCACGTTGTTGAATGCTTTGTATGCAGTGACCACCCAATACTTACGGAGTATATAAAGCACTCAGAACAGGGTCTGACATAGTTAAGAGTAATGTAAGTTTGCTATCGTTATCATTATACTGCATTCTAGTAGTATAGAAATGTGAAAAGCATTTCACTGATTCATTCATTCACTCAATAAGTTTCTGCTAAACATCTACTATGTGCCAGGTAATAGAATATGTACTGAGATTTAATAAAAGCACAAGATAGGCATGTTCCTGTGCTAAGCGAGCTTACAGTCCAGGAGGGGAGGGGCAGTGAACAAAGTATCACATTTATTAGAGTATAATTATAAATCAAAATAAGTTCTCCAAAGACAAGAATAAATCCTATGAGAGAATACAACAAAATGAAAGTTTATATAAAAAATTCTTAATGATTTGCATATGTTTTATAAATTCCTGTTTTTAAAAGATTCTCTCATTAAAATTCTTTTGATAAAGTAAAAGTCAGTGTAGAGACTACCAGTATCTTAGTTTTTACTTCTATTCAGTTTTTAAAATTTAATTTTAATATTGTGGTATCATACCTAAACTAGAAATTTATATCCCACTTGAAAATATACTGATTGCTTAATCAGCCCAGCCATGGCTTTTTAAGAATTTTTCATGTTTACAAAGTGAAAACCACTTATTCTCTAATTTATCTATTTAGTCAGTCAGTCGTGATTTCTAGACATCAGAGTCCCTTAAAGAGAAATATACCTAAACAACAAAAAAATGTGGCCAGTTATGCAAAATAAAGGTACCAAATTAAATCTTTAAGCTATGAATACGATAATCAATATATCATATCTGGACATAACTCTATTCAGAAGTGCAATAACTTTAAGCAAAATTTTTGTATCTGTCAGGCTCATGCGCTTATGATATCGTTGGGAAAACATTTTTAAAAATAAGAGCAAAGGAACAGCTACAAGGAACAGACTATTCCGAAACCACTTCCAGGAACAGGGTTTGTTTAAACAAAATGTATTAAGTGAAACCAGCTGCATTAAGGGTCGATGCCATCTGAAGTGGAATTCTAAAACCACCCACTTCATAATATCTGGGTAATTATTCCTTCCTGTTGCTATAAATGAAATACTCAGTGGCCAACGAGCTATATAAGACAGCATGGCAAGGAGCAGTTCACCAATGAACAAAAGGCCCAATTGTAGTACAAGTGGATGCTCACAAGAAACCCTTGGGTCTTCTAGCTAGTCCAACTAGCTTTATGCTTCCTTATCACGCATTGGACAAAGTGCTAAAGAAATGTGAAGAGAGTCGCTCTTTTGAGGGTACCAGGAGAGAGGTGCCTACAGTCAGGAATAATCATATTCTGCTAGTGGGTCAACTGATGACGCTTTCACACAAACTGATGATTTAAAAAAAAACAAAAACACAACACTCCAGGAATTAAAAATATACTTTAGGGAATTCTAAAATGCATACTTTTTTTCCAATCTGAAAACTAAAACAGAGCTGAAGAAAAATGGAGCCTGAATCATAACCAAGGTTTCATTATTTAAAATCATTTTCCTTAACTTATAACAAAAGCATACGAAACGGCTTGCCCCTTTGAAGACTTCCTGGTGGCAACATATCAGGGGAACCCTTCGGGAAGTCATGTGACCCAGTCAAGAAGATCATCCATTTTGAAAGTGTTTCCCAGTGTATCATCAGTACTGGCGGTAGGACTGTAATCCAAACAATGCAGTTGAGAAACGCAGCCATTAATCATTTTATTTTGGAAACCAATTAGGGGATGATGAAGGAAGAAAAAACAGTGATTCATTTGTTTTGATGAAATCTGGCCTTCAAAAGATAGAATGGGCCAGGAAACACACATATTTTTATGTTCTAAGGTATCTTAAACTTGGCCTTTAAAAAAAGATTCTTCCCAAGCTCAGTAAATGAACAAAATAAATCAGCTAGTTGATGAACTTGACTATGATATATTCTGCTAACTTTATGGATGTAAGCTTGCAGGTAAAAAAATATATATGACCTAAGGGCAGTCACAAACTTTGCTGTTTGAAGCACCAAACTCAACAAGATAGCGATGGACCATGATCCAAGGTCACCTGCAGGATGATGGTGGCTCATGTTTGAAACTGCATCATTAGCTGTGTTTACCTGACTCTTTAAAAAGCAGGCAAAGCTCAGTACTAAAACTCAAGTCAAAACGTGCAGTTCACAACACAGCCTGTATGGACCAGATCTGTTTCTTAGCAGAAACAGTCTGAAACTTCTAAAATGCACGGAGAGGATAATATCAACAATGTTCTGAAAGGTTTAAGAACACTTCCATGACAGGAAATCCTCATTATTATGACTACCACCAGTTAAAAATGCAAGCACAACTACGTAGACAGTACAGTATTATTTGAAATATCTCTTAAAATATCCTATTTCTTTTTAAAATATCCTTTGTTAAGTTTTATTGAAGTATAGTTACTTTTCTCTTAAAATATCCTATTCAACATTTTCCACACATCTTAACCCATCTTACACCCTCCCCCATTCAATACTTCCACTCTTCGTGCTTCCCAGGACCCCACATCAGAAATCTTATTTGACGTGGTTACTGGTTTGTTATAGAGAAGGGGTACAAGTGGAGGGCTGGGAGGATGAAGAAATTCTTGAAGGACCAGTCAGTGCAGGAGGTAGCTGATGGAAACTGGAAAGGAAAAAGAAGAAAATCAAGAGACAAGCAGTGACATGAAAGGGGTCACCTCACTGGAGAGGCTTTCGGTTACTTGTGGCCTCAGGCTACCACGTGGCCTCTTGAAGGGCAGAATGTAAAGTTCTCAGTTTGACCAACCAACTCAGTGTCAGGAGAAAGGAAAAATGACACATTAGCAATGGGAAGCTCAGAGCGCATTCCCAGAGGCTGTCAAGACTCAACCTAAGTGATCGTGTGTCCTCGCACAAATGTAGGGCTTACCTCAGAAGTGAACCCCAAGGCAACCTAGGTCTACTTCCTAGATGAAAATGCTATTCTATTTTCAACTTCATTTCTTACTTTCATTCTGTCTGGATGGAAGAAAGATGATTTGGGGGTTTAAGTCCTGGCTCGGTTCTAAACCAACTGGGATATTTAGGCAAGTTAATCCACATCTCTGGGTCTATTTAACTTCTTAAATTCTAAACCTTCTTTCTTAGAGTCATTTCCCTTCTTGAAATATATCCTTGAGAATGTCCTTTCGTGATGAGTTCTCAGTGGTAAATTCTTTTTGTTTTTATTTATCTGAAAATGTCTTTATTTCATTCTCATTCTTGAAAGACTGTTTTATGGCTATACAATTCTAGGTTAATAGCTATTTTTCTCTGCCTACTTTGAAAATATTATTCTACCGTTTCAGGGCTTCGACTCTTGCTGTAGAAAAGCCAGCCGTCACTCTAATCCTTTGTAGGTGATCTGTCTTTTCTCTCTAGCTATTTTAAGAGTCTTTTCCGTCTTTGATATTCTATAGGTTCACTATGTATTTAGACATGGGTTTCTTTCCTTCTTTTCCTTTCCTTTTTGACTGTGTTGAACTTTGATGGGCTTCCTGAACCTGAGAACTTTTATCTCTCTACCACACTTAGAACTTAGGACAAGAGAGGACCCCGTCCTCAATTCCACAATTTAACAGACTGCAGCTCTCCCCACAAGGCAAGGGGTCTGAAGGCTCAGGGGATGTGCCCACCAAGAGCCTAACTACCATATTCTAGGTATCCAGGACCCTGGAATTCCCTACCTAATCAGCTCCAAGCCCACATTCAGGGCTTACGTGGATCTCTTCCCAGGTCTACTCTGAAGGTGCAAGGCACCAGCAGTGTGGGCAGATTTTTTAAACATGCCAGAGGTGTCCTCTAGTGGCATGTTTGTGAGAAATGTGAACAGAGATTATATAGGCAGGCTGAAACATCTATACGTGTGTGCTTGAGGCCCCTCACAGTCCACAAAAAAGCTGGGGGAAGAAAGAGAAGAGGGTCAGGCCATAGGTCAGGGTCTGGCTCAGTCTGTGCTGCTACATGCCAGTGCAAAACTCTGTGAAGTTCAAACACTCTAAATTTCTAGGTTACTATGGTATATTCACCAAGGCAGGAGTATAGAACATATTTTATTTAGTAATTTGTTACACCTGTAACTTTTAAATATTTAGACATATAGTTTGTGGGCCTCCATTTATACTGACGCCCTAACTTCCACAAATGACAAGGGATGGCCTGCTGTTTATCGATTATAAAAATTCTCACCAGTTATCTCTTTCAATATTTCCTCTTTGCCATTCCCCCTAGCATCCTCTTATGTTCTTGGAACTCCAATTAAACATAAGTTGGATCTTCTCACTATATACCCTGTCTCTTAACCAATCATATTTTCTAGCTCTTTAAACTGCAAGCTGTGTTACTTCTTCAGATTTATCTTCCAGTTCATTAATTCTCTCTTCAGCTATATCTATTCTGATATTCAACCCCTCCTTGAATTTTTTATTTCAAAGATTACACTTTTCACTTCTTGACATTATATTTGGTTTTTAAAATAAATTTGCCTGGTTGTTCTTGATGATATCTTTTTCTTTACTCATATTTTCAATTCCTTCTTTTGTTTCCAAAAAGTACTAAGTGATTTTATTTTATATTCAATATCCAGTATTTCCAATATCTGAAATCTTTAGATGTCAGAGTTTACTATGATTTCTATTGACTCTTGCTCATGATATCCTGTCTCTGTGTGTCTGTGTGTCTGCCTGTCTCTTTTGGTGTGTTCATTTTAGTTGGAATGATCCATGGGAATTCTTTGAGTCCAGAGAAGACTTCAATTTGCTTCTGTCATGTGCCCACGGACACTAAAAACCTAGGTCTACATTAAATCAAGATTTCCAACTTGCAATTATGGGGGAGCAGTGTCACACAAATAGTATAAAATCAATTTCCAAACCCATGTGAGAGCTAGTCAGTAGCCACAAGTTCTCATGCGACTTTTTTTTTTTTTTACTTTGTCCTCCACCCAAAGCCAAAAGTGAAATGGAAAATTTTCTTTGCTGCTTGATACTGTGTAAAGTACTCCTCTCCTAGTCCACCTTTTCTCTGAGAGTGTAACCTCTCTGAAGTCTTGGCTTTACAAGAAATGGTCTTGGATCAGCAAGCCCTTTCTCTACCCTAAGAGAGCCCAAGCTTGTCACAGGCACACTGCTCTCCTCCCCCACCCCACCAGAGTTCTGGGTCATTTGAATCTGTATACCCAGGGTATCATCAATTTCTGGGGTTAAAGTTTTGTGAGGAGCAGATTATTTACATGGTCAGGGAATGTCTTCCCCACAGATTGCTTTTTAGTTGCAAGAGGAAAACTAGCAACTGATTATCCAATGGAGGAACGAAACCACACCCTCGACTAGATAATCAAAATGAATGTCACTAATGACAGGCAGAAGGACACTGTGTGCACCTGGATGATACCATGAGAAAGAAATAACATCACTCCTGTAGTATTCTAACCAAGAATGTGTAGCCTGAATCTAATAGTAAGGAAACATCAGACCAAAACTGAAAAACACTCTATAAAATAACTGGCCTTTACTCTTTAAAAATATCAATGTTATGCAAGACAGAAATACTAAGGAACTGTTCCAGATTACAGGAGATTAAAGAACATGACAATGCAATCCATGATCCTGGGCTGGATCCTACACTTGGGGGTGGGGGTGGGGGGATGCTATAAAAGGCATTACTGTGAGAAAACTGGAATATGGAGGGTAGATTAAACAAAATTATTGTCATCAGGGTTAAATTTCTTAAAATTGGTAATTATATGGTAGTTAAATAAGAGAATATCCTTGTTCTAAAGAAATACATTTGAAGCATAAGGGACAAAATGTTACAACCTAATCTCAACTGACTCAGAAAAATGAATTTTCTATCCACATACACATACAGAAAGAGAGAGAGGAGCGGGGAGAATGATAAAGCAGATGTAATGTGGCAAAAGGCTAAGAGTTGATGACTCTAAGTAAAGAGCATGTGGGAATCTCTACTATTCTAGTAAATTTTGAAACAATTTCAAAATACAAAGTAAAAACCACGGTTGGTCAAACTTGAGCCAATGGTAGATGTGGAAAACAGAAGAAACAAACGCACAATGTTTGCATTAGCAAACTGTACTGATCTATGAGGAACCTAGAACTCCATTCTACCAAATATTTCTGCTGAGGAACAGGTGAAGAAATAATACAGAGTTCTGCTCCTGCTTAAGACACGGAAAGCTGTAAGAGAACATCCGTCCCACCCTAACAAGAAAAGGCTAGATAATCTATAAAATCATAACATTTCTTGAGCTAACCAGAGAGCTGAGGTCACAAGGTAACCAAGTGAACAGAATTCTAAAGAGTGACAAGTCCCTCCAAAGAGAGACAAGACATACAAACTGTGTGACCTTTCACAGAGCACAGGAGGAACAGGTGGCTGCCATAAAATTAGGTAAGAGGAAAACAGCTTAAATTTTAATAAATTCTTATAAAGCCGAGTGTGGCTTAGTATAACATATCGAATCTCTGGGAGTTCCAGACATCACAGCTGTCTGAACTGACTTGCAAGCTCTTTTCCATGGGGCCTCTACCAGATGCTCATGATAAAGATTGGGAGCAGAGAAGGAGACTAGAGAGAGCCCCCCAATACTGAACTGGGATAAAATCTTGCCCACTTCCTGGACCATTCTCTCATATAGCGTGAAAACTTTAATCCATTGGGGGGAGGGCAGGAAACCCTCCCTGCCCCCCAGGATCCAGGCAAAGATCTACTGCTTCTGGGCGTGGAGGAGAAGCAAAGCCATTGTCAGCTGGATCGTGCACTGATACAATATAGAGGTCTGCTATTGCTGGGGAGGAGGGGCCCATGAGAAATTCTATCCCACCCAACCAACACCCCCCGCCCCCGGAAGGTAGAGTTTGGGTGACACAGAGCACTGGTGGAAGTGCTGGAATGCTAAGAGAGCCCCACCACAGGACATGTGTAAGACTAAAGACTAAGAGGGCCGAGAAATTCTCTGCCCCGACCAACCATGAGCCTGGCTCCAAGTAAAAAGCTACAGCAGGGCTCCCCTGGTGGCGCAGTGGTTGAGAGTCCGCCTGCCGATGCAGGGGACACGGGTTCGTGCCCCGGTCCGGGAAGATGCCACATGCCGTGGCGCGGCTGGGCCCGTGAGCCATGGCCGCTGAGCCTGCGCGTCCGGAGCCTGTGCTCCGCAACGGGAGAGGCCACAACAGTGAGAGGCCCGCGTACCGCAAAAAAAAAAAAAAAAGCTACAGCAATTTACCACTGGGGTAATAATAAAGGTAGGTTAAAAGTAAAAGAATGGGGAAAAAATATTACGCAAGCATTATCAAAAGAAAGCTGAACTGGCTATCAGAACAAGAAATATTACCGGGGATAAGGAGGGATGTTACATAGTGATAAAAGGGTCCATTCAACTAAAAGTCTTAACAATCCTAAATGTGTATGTACCTAATAACAGAGCTTCAAAATATAAAAAGAAATAATATAAATAAAAGTAATTTAGTCTTCCCTTTAATTCTGACTAGTCATTTCTTTGCTTTTCCTCCATCCTTACTGGTCCAACTTTTATTACTTACTATTATATGATAACCAACTTTTAAAGCTAATTATTTACATAATTGTTTACTTATTATTATATGATAACCAGCTTTTAAAGCTAAAAACTCATTTCAAAATATGCCATATTTTCACTGCAGCACTGTTTGTGTTAGCAAAATAACTCAAATGTCCTTCTATGACAAATTGGCAGAGATGTTTACTGCATTAGGGAAGAGGGAGCAAATGATATGAGAGGAGCTCCATCCCACCAGAAAGAAGTAGAAGGTCTAACCCTTCCATCATATCAAAGTGTGAAAAGAAGAAGAGAGGAAGAAGCAAATAGTCAAACAACTGTCATTACTTCCCTTCCCTGCAAAATTCTGAGGGAAGAGATGATGTATCAGTCAGGGTCCAGTCAAGAGATGGAAACCAAACCAGTAACTTGTACAGGGAAATTTTAATATAAAGAATTAACTAACAAAAAGTTGTTAACTAATAAGAGGATTTTCTAACTGTGTGTTCTTCAGAGTCCATATTTGTCTATTTGGCCTCCATTAACTTGCTTAGATCTGCCCTGTGATCCAGAGCCAGCACTCGAAGCCACCCCCTTATCCGCGTCTCATACACCCAGCCAGGACTTCCCCTGCCCTAAGTCATCCAGGGCCAAGCACCAGACAACTAGGGCTGAGGGAAAGCAAACAAGGAAGGAACTAAAGAACTCAGAAGAACCTCTCCTCCACTCCGAAGACTAGGTTCAGATCCTGCAGAGAGGTCGTGCTCCGCAGGAACACACAGCCCGCTGGCGGCAAGGACGCCTGCCAGAGCGAGTAATCCACAGAGTCCTACGAAAGCGGCCCACCGTGCAGTGGAGACATTTGTTGGAGGCTGTGAAAGGGCTGGCCTCAGTCCACAGTACAGCCTCCCGGGTGGTCTGTGAGGGACGCTGAGTGTCACTGGACATACCCCACTGAAAATCAGCACACCGGAACTAGGAAAGGAAACCCCTTCTCCCTCGGTGGCCTTGCAGTGTCCCTTTAACATTGTCCCTCTGTTGACAAAGCCTAACATTAAGCCAGCTGGCAAGGGAGAAGTGCTTACAGAGTCCAGATCCTATGTCACAAAGCAGAGCGAAGAGAAATGCATTTGGAGATGAAGGGCAATAAACTGGTAACTGGCACACTGAGGGGAAGGGAGGGCAGACTGGTAGATTGAGGGGGAAATAATGAAATTTATTTCATTATTTCACCTCCTAATTGAAACTCTGAGAGAAGATCACCTTGCGGGATGCAACCTCCCATCCATATATACACGGATGGCCACAGAATAAAAGTTGGGAGTAGCACGGCAGGATAAGGCAGAGAGACCTTGTGAGTTAAAACACTTCTCTTTACTTCTCCCCACTACAACATGGCAATTTATGAGGAAGGCAGATAGGTGATTTTTTTTTTTTTTAAGACTATCATATCTCTGCACAGCTGGGTAGTAGAGTAGTATACAAATCTATGACTCTTCTACATTACTATATGTCTTTAAAAAAGAGGAAAAAACCAAAAAGAACACACGAACTTGTAAATGCATAGAATATTGTACTTCATCAAAGCTAAGGTGCCACTGTGAGATACACCTTTACTTTATGTTCCATTAAACCATGGCATTCTATTATAATAGAATTATTATGAGATCCATCCTGACTTTAGAGATTTTTAGTATTTTAACTACTTTTTAAACTGAAGTATAGTTGATATGTTCCAGGTGTGAGATCCACCCTGATTTTAGAGATTTTTAGTATTTTAACTACTTTTTAAACTGAAGTATAGTTGATATGTTCCAGGTGTGAGATCCATCCTGACTTTAGAGATTTTTTTTCTTCTATTTTAACTACTTTTTAAACTGAAGTATAGTTGATATGTTCCAGGTGTACAATATAGTGAATCACAATTTTTAAAGGTTTTATTCCATTTGTAGTTATTATAAAATATTTACTATAGAGTTTTTTTAATGTGAAATAATGGACATTTTGGAGTTAAATAAAGTAGCTTTGAAAAAATACAGAAGAAACCAGTAAGGTAGACCTTACTTCTACTGAATGCCTGCCTTCGTTGCTTTAATCTTCTTACTGTGTGTGTATGTGTATTTAAAAAACACACATGTAAAAAAAAAAAAAAAACACACATGTACAAACTTCCATACTATTCATCTTAAATTCTCCCCTTAAAAAACATCCTTGTCATCCTCAATTTGAGGGAAGAACTTAAATTCCTACCTGGACACATTCTAATCCCAACAAGTATGTGTTTCCAATTCACAGCCGTTTCAATTCAAATGTAACCTACTGCTCTACCACTTTGCACTCCGGCGGGTATCTTCTGGGTGCCTCATTTTATTACCAGAACACATCTGTGTGAACTGGCAAAATAAAGGATGCAATCTCTAAAGCAGGTGTGTTGACTGTCCCACACAGAGGAGACAACCACAGCCTCCATCCCATCTCACCAGCTCTCTAGGGTTCACATAAAAGGATGCCAACGATTGATTTAATATTCCACGTGAGAGTTACACTTTTGGTGGTTACTTTCAACTTCACAGGAGTCTTCAGCTCCATGAGGAACTTCATAGGCCATCTAGTTCATCCTAAACTCTTTGAGTGGTTCATGTTTAAAACATTACTGAGAGCTGGGGAATTCTGAATATGGACTGCAGGTTGAACAATGTTATTGGGTTAATGCTGGTTTTCTTATGTGCTGCAACGGTGCTGCGGTGGTGTAAGAGAATGTCCTTATTCTTCGCTATCATGAGCCTACAGCCAATTTCCAGGTGGTCTGGTAAAAGGGAAGTGTTTTATGTAAAGAGAGATGGAGAGCGTGTGGCAAGTGTTAAGAGTTGGAATCAAGGTGAGGGATAGATTGGTAGTTCTTTGCACTATTCTTTCAAGTTTTTATAGGTTTGAAATTTTTCGTAATAAAAAATTAAGAAAATAAAATAATTGCTCTTGATAAATACAATCTATCCTTCTTAACATCTTCAGGAAAGGAAATTCCACGACTTCCCATGAAGCCGATACAGCTACAGCACCTTAGTAAGGACAGTCACGACTACCACTGCAGCAGCTACAATTACTGGGGGTTCTCTGCAGGCACCATGCTAAGAGCTTTAGTGCACTGCCTCTTCGAATCCTCTCAATAATCCTTTGAGGTGGGTGTGTGTTATCTCCATTCCTATCTCACGGGAGTCAGAGCCAAAGCTTTCAAGGGCCAATCCAGTAACTGTGTGATCCCACTCAAGTTATGGTAGAGTCAGGATTTCTGGATAGAGAAACTCTGGAGCCCACACTCTTTACGCTACCGTCTCTTCAAACCTAGATCAGGACTCATTCTTGGTCATGAAATCCAGTAGTAAGTCACAGCCAGCATTTTTCAATATGAAATAAAAAAGATCACTGTGCTGTATAATGAGTGTATGTATTAATTCACAGACTCTTCAGATACACACACACACTCACACACACACACACACACTCACACTCACACACACACTCACTCTCACTCACTCACACACACTCTCACACACTCACTCACACACACTCTCACTCACACACACTCACTCACACACACTCACACTCACACACACACACACTCACACACACACTCTCACTCACACACACTCACACACTCTCACTCACACTCACTCACACACACTCACTCACACACTCACTCACACACACTCTCACTCACACTCACACACACACTCTCACTCACACACACTCACACACTCACACTCACACACACACTCACACACACACACTCACACACACACTCACTCACACACACTCTCACCCACACACACACACTCACTCTCACCCACACACACTCACACTCACACACACTCACACTCACACACACTCTCACTCACACACACTCACACACACTCTCACTCACACACACTCACACTCTCACACACTCACTCACACTCACTCACACACACACTTAGTGAGAGGCCCGCGTACCGCAAAAAAAAAAAAAAAAGGAGGGTTATCTGGATTAATCTTACCATTACCAAATGAAGTCATAGGAAGAAAGTACTATGTCTTTAAATCCACAGCAATTTTTCATTCCAAGTTTCTGTTTGAGGCCACTACTGCTCCCTTGGGACTGTGTTGACTCACTGCATCTTCAGAATGACGCAAGTGAGCTTCTCTGTACAACTTCAAAACAGCCTGTGAATATATCCAGGCAAAGGCTGTCTTAGGAGCCAAGAGATCAATCAGGCACCCATTCACAGAACCGCTAGGACCGGGCAGGCGATGAGAGTGTTACGCTCCGCGTCTTCAGTTTCATCACAGTCTAATCACTTTCTTCAACTGGTAAGATGGCTTGACCATTTTTTCTAAATCTTGTCTTAACTTGCCCATCCTCTCTGGGACCTCACATCCATCTTCACTGCCCATTTAGGGGCCAATCTACTTTCTTGGACTTACTTGATCATGTCGTAAGAAAAGAATGAAAACAAGAAATCCACTTCAAATTTTTCCAGTGCTGGGTATCTCACACATCTCCAGTTCCCTCCTCTAATTTTTTTTTTTATCTAAAAAAAGAAAACTCATTGTGGGGAGTGGGAGAGCAACTTAAATAATCCATGCTCTCCTGCCCCATTATTAGAAATAACTGAGAGCTGGCTATAACTCTATATTTCTTCCAGTACTAATAGAGATGACACCGAATGGCTCACCTAATCTCCTAAATCAGTCCCCATCTGCATCCACCAACCATGGGCATAGTGGATAACGGAAAGGACTGGCAATGGCAGACCTCCACCCAGCCATTCAAAATGAAGAGCCTCAGCCCATGGCATGTGCCAGGCTCAATGCAGGCGCTGGAGACACACAGCAGACTGACTAAGACAGTCACAGCCCTTCCCTGCACGGAGCTGACAGTATAGTGAAGGAGGAAGGCTTTACATAACTGCCACACTAATAGGGTTCATTATAAGTAAGGAACATGCCAACACAGCCTAACACGAGTGCTAGAGAATCTGAGAGTGGAAAGGTCTCTGTGAAAGTGACATGTAAGATGAGACCTGGAGGAGGAGGTGATGTTAGCCAAGGAGAGGAAAGTGTGAGATATGGGAAATGGGGGGAACAGTTCACCTAGAAATAGCAGGTACAAAGGCCTGAGGCAAGGAAGGGCCTACTACGAGAATCAATATGAGGTGAACAGAATCCAAAACTGAAGCTTCAAGAGGTTTCATTTGGGGACTGGTCAGATACACACAGTCCCAAGATCACCACCAATATGACAAAGGCAAATAAGGCTACACCTGCATGGCCTGTAACCAGATAACTCTGGTGTCACCTGGTTCACCACATTTCCAGCCCTACGGCTTCCTTCCCAAAACACACAACCAAAAACCAGAGACTGAACCAACATAAAATGTGTCTGCTTTTTAAAAAAGTAGTTTACGTTTGGGGCTGATCATTTTCACACAGTGTTCTTTTGAGGACACTCAAATTATAAAAGGTATCATCCGTGGTGCCAGAAAGCAGAGTGGGCTCTTTTAATACAACAGCTGAGCAGCTGTAAATAATAAAACCTCTAGTAATCAAACTAAATGTCAGGCTTTGCCAGTAGCATCTCAAAATCAAATGCAACTTCACCGTATTTCAATTTTATCCTTACCAAGACATTAGCCACCTATAAGTATCGAAAGTATGACATTGTTTTAAACCCAAAGTAACTCCCCACATAACAGATTACTCATGTGATATACATATTGTTGGTTGCTTAGTTGAGGCATTTCACTATCAAACGCACCACTTCAAACTCATTTCTCTATATAAATTTATAAGCTCCCCCTCTCCAAGCATAAAGGGATAAACAGCACAAGATCCTTTCGTGATTTACTGTTGGGGACTAAAGTCTTTAATGTACCTCGAGACTTTACAGACTGTGTTTCAGAGGTGAAACTGTACCACATTATACCATAAATCAGCAAGCTCTAACATAAAGTAAAAAATGGCGGAGGGCCGCAAAGAGGCAAAGGAGGGTGGAATTTTTATAGTAAACAACTTTGCCATTGTGAATAATGACTGTTACTAAAATGTGCTGCTGCTTTTCCAGTGTCTCTCTTTTTCCCTCTGTTGATCTTCGTTGCCATAACTACCATTTGAATCATCTTAGCAACTGCATACACATCTCCAGTGCTGTTATTGCCACTCTGTCACTCCAGTTCAGCTTTCATTCACCTGGCAGCTGCTTAGACTAGAGGCTGTTATCACATCACACAGGGGGGCTGTTTTGTGAACAAGTAACTAGAAATTAATTCTTAGATTTTTTAAAAAGTCATAGTTCTCAATATATGATAATATTTAAATCTCACTTAATCATAATTCTCAATTAACTAGAAAGTTTTTTCCTCCCAAATTACCATAAACTTTTTTTTTAATTTTCAAGGAGAAAATGACAAATTTTCAAAATATAAGGAACTTAAAAAAAATTCTAAGCTCTGAATAATACCCTAGAGGTTAATATATATTTGGCTTCATGGCCTATGTTTTCTCTATCTTAAGTAAACCATAATCATCAAAGGTGTTAAAATAATGACTGGGTTTCTGGGGAAAGATGGTGGACTGAGCACATGTGCTTATCCCCTCTCCTGACTGGGACCCCTTTAAATTACAATAAAGGAATTTTTAAAAAGTCGAAACCCACAACAGTGAAGAGAAAAGAAAGGGGGTTGTCGTCATACAACAAATTTCGACAAATTTTTTGGAATCTGAAAGTGGATGGGTGCACATTGCCTACTGAAGCAGAGTGGAGGAAATCCCTGCTGAGGAGAGTCTTGAAAGAGTAGAGTGATAGAGGGAGCCCATGTGCCAGGAAGAGCTCCAAACATGAAGACTGCAGGTAGAAGGCAGGTGGAAGTGAAACACAGGGGTGAAAACTGATGATTCTACATCTGTTCATGAAATGGTCAACAGCCAAAACACACACCTGACCCACCTCTGCATGCCCAGACATTTGCCACCGGTAAGGAGGAATCTCACTTCTAAAGAAATAAAAGGAGGGACTCCCCTGTGGCGCAGTGGTTAAGAATCTGCCTGCCAACACAAGGGACAGGGTTTGACCCTGGTCTGGGAAGATCCCACATGCCGCGGAGCAACTAAGCCCGCGCGCCACAGCTACTGAGCCTGTGCTCTAGAGCCCCTGAGCCACAACTACTGAGCCCTCGCTCCTAGAGCCCGGGCTCCACAACAAGAGAAGCTACCGCAATGTGGAGCCCGCGCACCGCAACGAAGAGTAGCCCCTGCTCGCCACAACTAGGGAAAGCCCGTGCGCAGCAATGAAGACCCAACGCAGCCAAAAATAAATTAATTAATTAATTAATTAATTAATTAATTAATTAATTAATTAATTAATTAATTAATTAATTAATTAATTAATTAATTAATTAATTAATTAATTAATTAATTAATTAATTAATTAATTAATTAATTAATTAATTAATTAATTAATTAATTAATTAAAAAAAAAGAAATTAAAGGAAAGTCTGGAAAACACTAATGCAGCATGTTGGTGCCCCAATGTCATATAAGCCATCTGAGAAGATTTCTTAATTCCCCTACTCGTTAATCCAGAAATGGAACCGGCCAAGCTACAATCCCACCCACATACATAGAACTCCCAATCAACCTTCCCATTCCCACTTTCTTAAATAGGAATAGACAACAAGGATCATCAGACTTTTAAGGAAAGCGTAGAACATCACAGAAAAAGACCAAGACACACAGATTAACCCTGAAGGAAACAGATAATTTTGGAAACTGGAGAAAATTTTTAAAAACACCAAAAAACAAAACCCCACAACTCATCTAGTTTATATCCTCAGAGAGACTCATAAGGATTACATGTTCAGAAATCAAGAATGTCATGTTATGAGAAAGATTTTTTTAATTAATATTAAAAAAAAAACCTCTGGTAGTTAAAAATGTGACTGCCAAAATAAAAAATTAATTTAAAAAATGAATGAAAAGTAGTCAAGGAAATTTCCCAAACAGCAAAGGTCCAGGAGGGCAAATATTAAATTAGTACAAACAAAGAGCCCCTTCTAAGAAACGTGACCCTGTTTCATCGCTCTGTAGCTGTTGGCACTATCCCTGCAACTCTGCCCATCCCCTCCAGGGCTTTCTCCTGCATACCATCCTTGGCCACAAATGTGCCTGAAAATCAGTTACCAAAACTTCTTAATTTAGGTTAACTTAGAGCTCACTTGATTCAAATTTCACAGCGGACACCTAGAGCAGGCTGACAGAGGACTCTCACGTTTAACTCCTTTATCTCAGAGCGGCTTTATCATTCAAGGGCTAGTCTCCTGGGTATCGCACAGACATTCTCTTTTGCATTGCAGACATTCTCCCTTTTGGGGTCATTTTCCCTTTTTTTAAAGTATAAAAGTTCCTTTGTGAGTCTGTTGGAGGTAAAAGCTCAGTTTTTGTTTAACTGAAAATGTTATCATTCCCTCATTATTAAATTATATTTTAGCTGAGTTTAAAATTCTAGGTTGGCGATAATTTTCTCTCAGCACTTTAAGATACCATTCCTCTGTATTCTGGTTTCCATCGTTGCTGCAGAGAAGTTTCCTTGCAGTCAAATAGCACTCCTTGGGAGGTAATCAGTTTCTCTTTGATTGCTTTAAGATCACCTTTATGTCTCTGGCGTTCTATTATACTCGTTTGTCTGGATAAGCTTTTTTTTTTAAAAAAATTCTACTTGGGATTTACTCTGATTCCTAAATCTAAAGATTTCTGGTTTTCAATATTTTTGGAAATTTTTAGCATAATTTCCTCAAATACTGCTTCTCCCTTATTACCTCTATCATCTTCTGCCTCATCATTTTTTTAAAATATTTATTTATTTATTTATTTTTGGCTGCATCGGATCTTAGTTTCGGCACGCGGGATCTTTCATTGTCGCGTGTGGGCTCTTCGTTGGGGTGTGAGGGCTTAGTTGCCCTGTGGCATGTGGGATCTTAGTTCCCCGACCAGGGATCGAACATGCGTCCCCTGCACTGGAAGGCAGATTCTTAACCACTGGACCACCAGGGAAGTCTCTCACCTATTTTAAATCATCTCAGTCTGTTCTGTTTCTTTAGATTTAATTTTCATACTTTTCATCTTTGTCTTTCTATACTGCATTCTGTGTAATTTCTTAAGCTTTATCCCCAATTTACAAAATCTCTCTTTAGCTGTGTCTAACTCATCGTTTGGCCCATCCATTAGGGTTTAATTTCACTGATTATATATCTCTGTTTTCAATTCTTCCAGGTCTTTCTTCATAGGATTTTAGCCCTTACTTATTTTCTACTTCACATTTTACTTATTTAAATGTTTTTAAGCCATTATTTTATATTCTGAACCTGATAATTCTAATATCTAAAGCTCCACTCTAGTTCTGCTTTCTTCTCTCTCTCTCATTCATAGTTGTTTATTTCCTTGTGTTTTTAAGTTTTGGATTATGGGCTCATGTTTGGCGAGGATTTATCTGTGGGAATCCTGGGCTAAGGCTGGATAAAGGCAGGAATATCCAAAAAGGATATGTTATTGACTACTGCCAGTATCTGGGAACTCTATCAACCTAGCATCTCTTTAAGATAATTTCTCTTCTTGGAAATACCCAGATTACATAGGTCAGGTAAATTCAAACAAAGTTCAAGAGAAGGCAGGCATGGGGTAAAAACTACCTGAGGAGACTTTTTTCCCCCATTCAAAGTACAGGCCAAATCAGACAAGTTTAAAAAAAAAAAAAAAATCTGCCAATGGGCTTATTTTCTCATTCTACCGTTTTGCTAGAGATATGGACAGCACTTCAAAAGTCCCAGCTTTATATGGTAGTCTCAGTTCCACCTCCATGTTTAACATAAGCCCAAGACTTTGCCTCCTGTGCCCAAATAGCCTTTAAAACCCAAGTCTCACAGACACCCACCATATGACTGAACCGTTCCACTCCTAGCTCCTTACCAAAGGGAAATAAAAGCATGTGTCTGCACAAAGACTTGTTCACAAATGTTCTGGCAGCTTTATCTGTAATAACCCCAAAATGGAAACAACCCAAATGCCCACCCACAGGTGAACAGATAAACAAAGTCTGGTACATCCAGACAATGAAATAATACTTAGCAATAAAAAGGAACAAACTATTGATACACACAACAACACAGATAAACCTCAAAATAATTAGGTCAGGCAGATAAGAGTATCTAGTATATGACTGTACTGTCTAGAATTTTACATAGATGAAAACTAATGTATGGGGATAGAAGACAGCTAAGTGGTTGACTGGGGATGGAGGGGTGTAGATGAGCAAAAGACTGCAGAAGGTCATCAACTCGATGATTGATATTTTCATTATTTTAATTATGGTGATGATTTCATGGGTATACACACATGTCATGATTTATTAAATTGTACACTTTAAATATCTGCAGTTTATTGTATTGTCAATTAACCTCAATAAAACTATCTGGGGGGAAAAAAAGCCTCTTGGTTACTGAAATCAGCAAATGACTCCAAGACAGCTGTAGTCTGAGCTCGCACCTCAGACTTCCAGTTTGTCCTTTACTTTTTAGGCCTTGAGGAGCCCCCTTTTCTTGCGAGTGCAGCTATTCATTAAAAAGATGCCATATATTTAGGCGTCACGTCTAAGTGTTTTTATCAGGTGGATTTTCAGAACAGTTAATCTGTCATATCGCCAGCAAAAGTCTCCCTCATATCCGTGTTTGAAGGCAATGCTAAATTTCCCCGAAGTTCTCACATTGTCCCCACCTCATTCCAAATCCTTCAACAACAAAACCCCTTAGGCGAGCATACAGAGTTGGATCACAACCTAATTCCTAAGGACCTTGTATTTTCCTTTCCTCAGACTCTTGTACAGGAAGGACATAATCTCTGCCCGGAACCTGTGCCACTGTCCTGTACCCTTTACTCCTTTCAATAGTCAGATTTGGGGTGGGGTGAAATCCTACCTCCTTACTCCTGGCCTCTTCATATGCCAAAAGCTCTCTCTCCTCATCTCCCCCCACCGAATACCACGGCCAAGTTTCTCCCTGACCATTCACCCTAGTGAAGAGCAGTCTCGCCTTCTCTCAACCACTGTAATTCTTCTTACCTATATTATTAATGTGAACAAAATAAGGTGTAGCATTTGAATTAAACGTTTGGGTGTTTCATTTTCTCAATTTGATCCCTGAAAATCAGGACCATCTTG
>NW_020175018.1:14914158-14938198 GCF_003031525.2 Neophocaena asiaeorientalis asiaeorientalis | reverse complement strand
GGCTCACGGGCCCAGCCGCTCCGCGGCACGTGGGATCTTCCCGGACCATGTCCCCTGCATCGGCAGGCGGACTCTCAACCACTGCGCCACCAGGGAAGCCCAGGACCATCTCTGAACCTCCCACAGCTCTATAGCACAATGCCTTGTGCTCATGTGAGCAAACAATAAATACCTGGAAAGTGAATCACGGAACACAGGCAGGAATGAAAATCCTGAAGGGAAAGTAGTATAATGGGAGATAGCTCCCAAAGGTCAACCAGCCTGACATTCTGATGTAAATGTCCTAAATCCAGACACTCACAGCAAGAACTGCTTAGAAGCATCCATTTCAAATCTACAAGGCATGTACACTTTGCTTCAAGAGAATCACACCTAAAATGTTAAAACCGCACTCCCTACAGTAATTATCAGGCAGCATTTTTTAATACCAATTTCTGAAGGAGAAATATTGGTGATATTTTCTTTACAGATGTATTTTTTTCCTGCTGAGCACACAAGCTTCTGAGTGAAGATATCCGCAACATTTTAAAAGTATAGCATTGGTTAGTATAACATGAATATGTCACACTGTTTAAGAAAGAACAAATGCTCCTATATTCTTACATCTGCATAATTTCCTGAGCCGACAGAATGAAAGGATTCTATGTCCCTATTTGTCCCCCCAAATTCAAGGCACAATGTATAGAACATAAACTGGCACTCTAGCTGCCTGTACTCAATTCCATGCCCAAACTTAAAAATGTTTTAAATTTCACTTTTTGAGCGAGTGCCACCATGTGGTGACTGACTATAGTACACTTTTAACATAGACACCAATAGGATGTGTTATGTACTTGAAAACAGCAGGGGAAGGAACCAATTACCCAGGCCACATTTTATAGGATATTTTATAACAGGTTACTTTCACAATGATCAAACTTTAGAGTTAAAATATTAGAGTTAAGATATTATCTGCTCCTTTCAGGAGGATTCAGATTGGGACCCTTATTTCATGTTAGTGAGACCCAGAGTCAATTAATCACCCATGCTACCAAAGCCTGCAACTGGGGCAGGGGTGAGAAGGGGAAGGAATATCACTAGGGCCTACCACCCTGGTCTCCTGCCTCTCTGTACTATCCCACAGCCCTGCTCTTCTATATAAAATGCAAGTTATTTGGCAACTTAAAATTTTTTATTTATTTAACAAACATATATATAGCACTTACTATGTGCCTGCAACTGTTGTAAGCACTATATGTGTCAAATAAACAAAAAATTAAAGCCTCCAAATAATTTGTATTTAATGCAACTCTTCTCATCTGAGGATTCTGAAATAACACCTATATTATAAAATCTCAACAATCTTCTAGGGTTAAAAAAAAAAAAAAGGAGGCACAATTTTTTTTAGAAATAAAGCTAACAGCAAAAGCCAGAAGTCTGTTTGTGCTCCTAGAGGCTGGAGCACTGTCCTTCAACTGGTGACTGGATAAACAAGCAGCGGTACATCCACACAAGGGGATACCACTCAGAGATGTAACAGGAGGAACTGTGATAACATGTAACACTGTGAATGACTTGCAGTGCACGATGGTAAGTGAAAGAAGCCAGACTCAAAAGGCCGTGTACTGCATGATTCCATTATATGTCATCCTGTACATATAAGGACAGAAAACTGACTGTGGTTGCCAGGAGCTGAGGAGGGGCTGAGGAAGGACGACTATAAAGGAGCAGCACAAGGGAATTCAGGGGGTCATAGCACTGTTCTGTATCTGAATGAGGTGGTAATTTCACGCCTGTATGCATTTGTCAAAGTCCACAGAACTGTACACTAAAGAGTAAGTTTTATACTATTTAGAAATTATAACTCAATAACCTGACTATAAATAATAAGATAAAATACAATAAAAGACTAGGTCCATAGTTTGGCTTTCCAAATTAAAAACTGGTTATGTTTTCAGAAGCTAAAGAAGTTGCATTCCATAAAAGTTAAACAAAACCTCATTAGATTTTTTCTCTGTAAGTGACCTACTCTAATGAGACCTCTAGCCTTTATTAACTTTATAACTACCCTTTATAATAGTTATAATTTACGGGCTTCCCTGGTGGCGCAGTGGTTGAGAATCTGCCTGCCAATGCAGGGGACACAGGTTCGAGCCTGGCCTGGGAAGATCCCACATGCCGCGGAGCAGCTAGGCCCGTGAGCCACAACTACTGAGCCTGCGCGTCTGGAGCCTGTGCTCCGCAACAAGAGAGGCCGCGATAGTGAGAGGCCCGCGCACCGCGATGACGAGTGGCCCCTGCCTGCCACAACTGGAGGAAGCCCTCGCACAGAAACGAAGACCCAACACAGCCATAAATAAATAAATAAATAAATATTTTTAAAAATAGTTATAATTTACTGCGCTAACTATGTAACAAGTACTATTCCTCTCCACACCATACTCCACCATCCAATCCCCTCCCAAGAGACAACAGCTATCAACAGACTTTTTTCTACACGCGTACAGACCCACAGCTTTCCCTGCAGTATGAATGGCACTGTAGTACACTTGCTTTTCTATTGGATGCTTTAAACATCTCTCTGTGGCAATCCACGTAAAGCTACCTTCACCTCCTTAACAGCTGCAGCGTGTTACACAGAACCCTGGCCACAGTTTATTCAGCCATGCCCTAATGATGAATATTCAAGTTATCCCAAATGCTCTAAGTTCGGTTCCTCACAGAGGGTTTCATTCCCCCAACGACCCTGTAGAGTGGACCTGTTACAGGTAAGTCCCCCGAGACTTGGAAAGATGCACTAATTCGTTCCTTCAACAAATACTACTCTGTGCCAGGGATACAACATTGCACAGGCTCAGATACTCCCGGCCGTCATGTCCCTCACTACCTTTCTTCTTCACTGGCTGTAACAGGCAACAACCCTCTCAATCCCCCTGACCATACAAGTCAGGGTTGATGAGAGGAGGGCTCTGGGGCCTGCAGAGGGACTCTCAGCCCGGACTGGGTGCAGAGTGACCACCGGGGGAGGGCTTCCTGTTTCTGCTACTTGGTGCTGCCTCTCCTCCATCCCCATCAGATTAAGGACACACAGTGAGAGTCAACACTGGCTCTATCCTAGAGAGGCTTTGCTCTCGAAACGAAAGGAAGCATAAGCTGCATGTTGCTGCTAAATGCCAGTTCACACCAAGCCTCCGAAGAAGTTGTATACTCAGCAAATCGTGAATTATTTCACATGTTCACAAATGTAGCCACCAAGTAAATCCTGCCACCAATCTTTCTATCAAGAAGGAAACTTCCCTGGTGGTCCAGTGGATAAGACTCTGCGCTCCCAGTGCAGGGGGCCTGCGTTCAATCTCTGGTCAGGGAACTAGATCCCACATGCATGTCGCAACTAAGAAGTCCACATGCCGCAACTAAGAGTCCGCATGCCGCAACTAAAGATCCCACACGCTTCAACAAAGATTGAAGATCCCGAGTGCCACAGCTAAGACTTGGCGTAGCCTGCCTAGGTAGGTAGGTAGGTAGATAGATAGACAGATATTAAATTTTTTAAAAAGGACACAAAAAGAGGAGATCGTAAGCTCTGACAGTTGTACACATGAATGAAATGTACAGGGAGAGCTCTCCCATTTTAAGAGATGCTACTTAAGAGAAAAGCAGCCACTCAGCTAAAGCAGATGGCTGCAAGTAAAAATGCAGGGGATAAAAATCTCCCAGTTAAAAAAAAGGATTATGGAATTTAAAAAATATATCTCAAAGTAGAAGAGCATCAGAACCTCTATGCACTCCACATACCCCACATACCCGTGTACCCACGTCCTACTCTTCCTGGCTTCAACAAGCATCGACTCATAGCTCACCTTCTTTCACCTAGACCCCCACCCACTCCTCCGGCCCAAATAATTTTGAAGCCTATTTCTAATATTATATAATTTATGGATTTCCACCACCCCAATTTTTATACTTTGTTTCAATTCAGATCTTAATAAGCTCCATATATTGTGATTACGTCTGCTTTAATCTATAGGTTCCACTTAATTTTTTTCTTCCAATTTACTCATTGATTAAACCAAGTCATTTGTTCCAGAGTTCCCCTCTATCTAAATTTTGATGACTGAGCTTAACACGGTAGGAGCTATATTCTGATGTTTCCTTTCGGGGCTGCCGTTCACAACGGGTTTTCCATTCTTTTGCACCTTGCTCAAATGCAGGTGACAGTTTCTGTTTAGAAGAGATGCCTTACTTCTGCGGGGGGTGGGGGAGGAATGGGTGTATGCGTGCACTTTACTTTGGAAGGCTGTGCCGTGGCTGGTTTGAGGAATCAAATGTGTTTCTCATACGACCTGCAGCTCTTCCGGAACTAAAACTTGGTATTTCCTCGTGAGGTCAGACTCTCCAGGGCATTCTGAGGCCAGGTGAGCCTTCAGAAGAACAGGAGTATGAAGGGATCCTCGGCGCTCTAGTAAGAGTGCAAACAACTATACCCATAACTAAACAAGGTGATTTCAGATGGCAGGAACTGCGAAGAAATTAAAGGGGGACAGCAGATGAAGAGCTGCTGCCGGCATGGGTACTCTGCCAGCACAGGCACTCTGGACTAGGTCGTCAGGGGACGTCTTTCCTAAAGGTGCCACATGAGCTGGGGCCTGCACCAGATCTGGTGTAACAGTACCCAGCAGAGGGCAGGGCAGGGCCTGGGGCAGGCACTAACAGAGAAGAGCGCCCCAGTAAACAAAGGGAGTGACGGGAGGGGAAGTCCAAGAGGGAAACCAGGTCCAGATCACACAGGGCCAACAGGCTGTGGACAGAAGTTGGGAATTCTATTCTGAGATGAGTACCTAATGGAGGCTAAAAACTGGGTAGTGAAAAGGTCTGACATAAACGTCCGAGGAAAGGTCTCTCTGCTGGCAAGAGAGCAGACACAGATGGGAACAAGACCAGGCTGGAAGGCTGAGACATTTTTTAGAACAGAGGTGGCGGTGGTGAGGGGCCAGGGTGGTATCTATTTACTCTAGGATGTTTTCTAGGACTCCAGGGTTATCCTAAGATTTACTGTAGGATTCATTATTCTGGAGTGCTTGCTGCTGCATCAGATGTGGGAGGAGGAGTCAAGGATGACACCTACGGGGATGGCAGGGTACCTGGGGATGTGATGCCGTGGTTACAGGCTTTCCCCAGGTCCTAAGCCATCCAAAAAAGGACAGGACGACAACGTGAAAACCAGGTTTGGTGAGAACCCATTAACGCGAAAGAAAAAGCCCCTGAAAGACCTGCCCTTCCTCCTCGTCATAGTCACAGGGCACATTCTCCTCTGTGCCCTAATGAGCCACGTCCAACACAGCGACCCCGGCGGCCTACCGACTCGGCCCTAGAATTTCCTATCAGAAGCCACCGCTGGCTGCGGCTGCCGTTCACAACGGGTTTTCCATCCTTTTCTCAGGGTCCTTCTCAGAAGCCTGTCTAGGATCATCCTTTCTCTCCCTGAGCCTGTAACCGTAAGGCGTCTGTCCTGCCCGGCCGGCCCCACTTTCCGGGCTGCGGTCACGCGGCTTGCTCTGGTTATGCAGCCTGACTGTGAGCAAGTGGCGGGAGGCGCCGGGGGGGGGGCCGAGTGCGCTCGGTATGTGCGGGTGGAATGCCACGGCCACGGCCGCATTCCTCAGAGCACACCAACGCACCGGAAGCCCCGGGCAGCCGTTTCTCCACAACCCTGGGAAACTTGTCGTGGGCGATGACCCGCACCCACTTGGTCTCCGTGCTGCCAAATACAATCTGATGAATTTACCCAATTCTTTGCTTTATCTTTTCTCTCCGCGGGGAAGTGCTCAAAAGGAGACCAACACCCAGTCCTGTGACAGTCTCCTTACCTAACTCTGCTGACCAATGGTTTTTCCACCAAGCCGCTGCATACAACTGATTTTTTGGTCAGTTTTTCCCAGGTTTGGGAAAATGTGCCAGACTGTGATGCCCTATTGGATTTATAACACTTTCAAAAATTTCAACTTTGTTAAAGCATTAAGCTATGGTGTTTAAAAAAAAAAAAAAAAGCAAAAAGGGCTCCTGGTGGCCTAAGAGACAGATCAGAAACACAGGGGCTGTCAGGTGGAATTATGGCTCTACGCCACAAACTGACTTGGATTTCCTCCTTGATAAAGAGGAATACATACTGAACTGTCCTTGTCAGCGTACAGGTAAACTGTTCTACTGGACACACATTCCAGAGGGGCAGTTTGCAGTATGTCTCTAAATCCTTTAAAGTACCTATTATTTCAATGCAGAAATCCCACTTCTAGAAACGTATCCTAAGGAAATAATAAGAACATACAAAAATGTATCATGAAGAAGATTCTGGGGAGAAAAACTGCCAACAACGTTAAGTCCTCATGAATAGGGGATTCGGAGAATAAATCATGATATATCCACATCTCTCACATGGCAGATTTCCATTCTGCCACACGTTTGTATGGCACTCCCTCCTCCTGCAAGAACTCAGCAGAGAAGCAGGTGAGCAGCACGCAGGTGGCCCCAGGCTTCTGGCTGCAGCGCTACCATCACCGCGCCAAAGCCTCGCCTAGCACCTCCGGCAACCGCCTTGAGAAGCCGGTAAAGGCTATGGACCTTCTCACCAAAAGAAAGGTCAGCAATGGAGTTTAGTCTGAACCAGAAGACCCAAATATACATTCCCCCCAGAGTAATGAAACAAAAACACTTAAAGAGCTCTGGGGAGATGCATGGTACACAAGAACCTCACTTTGCAGGATAAATGCAATCCAGAAAGCTCGGCTCTTATTTTCTCCACTGGTTTCTGGATAAACTCAGCTATACTCCTAGAGAAGAAAATCTCCCTAAAGAGCATGGTGATGGCTGCAACCTGGCCTCGGCAGCTGGACGTGACGTGATCTCTGCACCCTCGTGGCCACTCTGCCCTCTCCACTCAGCAGCCTGCCCGCTCAGCACCTGCGCATATGCTGCCCCTTGGCCCAGAATGTTCTTACTTCTCCAAAGCCTGCCCCTTGGTCCAGTCTCGGCTTAAATGTCTCCTCCTCTTGCCCTCCCCACCCCCCGACCCCATTGCGTTAGGTTCGTTTCCCATTGGGCCGGCAGAGGAGGTAGTGGTGATGGAAATGACAACACACAATTGCAACTAAGATTTCTGGAGTGCTTACTAAGTACCAGGACTTTTCCTCACGCACTTTACATGTATTTCTCATTTCATCCTCCTTATAAACCAAGGATGTGGGTACCATTGTGATGGTCACCGTACAGCTGGTACAGTAGTCAGCCTCCAAAATGGTCCCCAGTGATTCCCATCGCACTTGTTTAGTCCCCTCCCTCACTGAATAGGGCTGACCTGTGTAACCAATGGGATACTGCAGAAATGACAGTGTGACTTCTGCCGCCAGGTCATAAAAGACATAGTGGTTTCTGCCTTGTGGTCTCTTGGATTGCCTGCTCTGCAGCCACTCGAGCAGCCTGTGGAGAGGGCCATGTGGCCAGGAACTAAATAAAGCCTCCTGCCGACAGTCAGCCCTGCCTAGCCAGCCCTGCAAGTGAGCCTCCTCGGAAGCAGACCCTCCAGCCCCAGTCAAGCTGTCAGATGACTGCAGCCCCAGCTGACATCCAGCCTGCAATCTCAGTGAAGCCCACAAGCCAGACCCAGCCAGCTAACCCACTTGTAAATTCCTGGCCCACAGACACTGTGAGATAATACATATCTGCTGTTTTAAGCCACTACATTGTCAGGTGATTTGTCACGCAGAAATAGCTAACTAGTACTGATGGGAAAACTGAGACTCAGAGTGTAACTAGCTTACAGTTACACAACTTCTAAGTGGTGGGACCAGAAGTTTTGAATCCTGCTAGTCTGACTCCAGAGCCTGAGCTCTTAACCATTACACCAGGCAGCCTTCTCCACAGCGGGATTAATGCCCCAAAAGACCTCACAAGGCAAGAATCATGACTGTCTTTTTAATATTGTAACCCCACCAAACACTAGTACAATATCCCTGCCATATAGCAGATATTTTGTCAAAAGAATGAATAAATGGAGTGAATGAAATGAAAAGAATCACAGAAATGTTAAGAGTCAATGGTGGGATTATAGGCGACATGTTCTATTCTATACTTTGCTATATTTTAAATTTTTCTACAAAGAACATGTATTATGGGGTTCACCTCACTTGAATTCAATTTGAACTGGGATCTGAAAGAAAAGAGAGCCAATCACCCAAATGCCCCAGGGCAGAAGAACTAGAAAGCAGTGCAAAGACCCTATGGTTGAAATAGATTTGTCATATTTAATGAATAGAAAGATGGGCCAACGTGGCTGTGCGGGGATGCTGGGGACATAGGCCAGATCTCAGTTAGGCGTTTGGCTTTTAGTTGCAGTGAAATGAGAAGCTACTGCAGGGTTTTTAGCAGAGGAGCAATATGATCTCATTTGCATTCCTGAAAGATTATTCAGGTTTCTGTATGAAAAATAAGTTGTAAAGCAGAAAGTCTGAAAGCAAGAGGAGGCCATCGCACAAGTCCAGATGAAGTGAGGATTTGATGAGACGATTCCTATCTAAGTGCTTAGCACAACGCCTGGCAGACTTTAGGCACCCAACTGTTATTTTTTCTTTGCAAATGCTCAATTTGAAAATCACTATAAACGTATGCAATCACTAAAAAGTACACATGGACACAACACAGAATAAAAACTTACCATATTCTACATTCAATGGCATGGAAAAATGTTTACAATGTATTGTTAAAGGTCTTTTAAAAAGCAAATGAACAGTTTCTATGCATGAGGGGCATGGCTCTAAGCAGAGAAATAAATCTGAATGGTTTCCACAAAATAAACTGTGGTTATCTCTAAATAGGATTAGAGATCTCAGTGCAGTTGTGGGTGATTTTTTACTTTCTTCGTTATCCCTTTCTATACTTCTGAATTCTCTTTTTTAATAATGAACATTCATTTATTTAATAGAGATAAATATAAAATTGCTTTCATTTGTAGGAAAACACTTAACTTTTCTGTATACTTAAAGAAAAAGAAAGAAATCTGAAGAAATGGCTGGATCGTCCACTAAATGAAGATTTATATCATTTCAAAGGAGAAATAATATTAACTGGGAGAATCTTCTGATCACAGTGAAATGCAACGTTCATGATAGAGCAGGGAAGAAATGATGCTCTCAATGCTGGATAACAGTGAACGGCTTCTTGTCTGTTAATGTCTAATGATGACTTTTTAAAAAATTAAAGGGGGAGTTGGTTAAAACAGGATATTTCAGCATTTCTTGATTTTTGTTCTCCTGGTCCTAAAAATGCTTCAGAACAAAGACCTTTCCTTCACAAAGAAAAAAGGCTGTGAGAGGCTTCAGGGTGGGGAAGAACTGACAGGTTGGAGAGAAGCTAGATGTCACTTTGCTAACCAGAAGTCAATCATCAGATTTTAGTAATATGCCAAAGACCGTGACTAGTCACAAAAGTAGGAAGAAATACATTTAGCCCCCAAAAGAAATTTGTAAGAGAAATTTTCTTCCTTAAGACGTAGAGAAGCAGTATAATGATTTATTATCCTAACGTTTAAGCAAAAAAGTCATCTCCTAATATTTTTGGGTCTTTTTACAAGGATCAGTTATGCAGCCCCTTGAAAAAGATCACAATATTTCCTGCTTTCAAGAACCCCTGACATTTGTAAGACTGGGAAGGGTGTATGTTAAGTGAACAGAAAGAAATCCAGGAACAACAGGCCTCTTGTGACAGGATGGTAGTGTCTATTACAAACCCAAGAATACCAGGAATCCATTTGATAACAATGTTCCAGTCCTTATTAGCGCGAGTCCCCACACCAAAGGACTGCCTTTAAGGAGGGGGTAAGGGACCAAACACAGCAATTGCTTCTCCTTGGTACAGCAAAATGACATCCCAACGGCACCAGGAAATGCAAGCAAGGCAATGACAATTGGTTTGTGACCCAAGCATAAGGAGACCAATTTCAACCAGGTTCAATCATGAAAACTAAACAACTGCAACGTGGCCTGGGGTGAGCCTTCCAAGTCTGCAACAGGAGCCTGGGCTCCCGTCCTGGCCTCACCACTAAGTGAGAAGCGTGGCTAGTGAGTAATCCTGGCCCTGCAGTGCTATTGGGAGGATTGAGCAAGAGACTAGGAGAATCCCAGACACACAATATACTCAACAATTATTACGATAATGGCAGATATCCTGGGAAACGCTCACCCCTTGCTCCTGTGCCTGCAAGTTGTACAGGTCCCACAGCTCTGGAGAACGGCTGGAAGGCACCTTACCAGGCCTCCCTCTCCTCTGATGAATGAGAGAATGTCCTCTCTTAGTCAACCTCCCAAACCCAATGAAACAGGTATGATTTGGGCCGAAATAAGTAGTTAGGTCTGACGGCTAGTAAAGACAGAGTCAGAATTCCATCCCAGGTCTGACTGCCTCCTGCGCCCAAACTCTTAGCCACTCTGCAAATCAAAAGGGGGACAATATGCCAAGCACCCAGCACATCACCCGCTCACAGTAAGCACTCAGTATAAGTCGGCGAAATCACCTAAGTAGCATTAACAATTTCCCTTCAAGGAAGGTATTACTGGTCCCGGTTTCTAAAGGAACTGAGGTAAAGCTCCTGGGGGAGAAAAGACAGTGCCTGGGGGATGCCCTCGAGGGACCATAGCTTCTTAGCTTTCTCAGAATCTTCCTCAAACTCCTCCAGTTTCTTGTATGAAAGTCAGATTCTCAACAGGGCCTGTATGCTTCCCACCATCTGGCGTTCTCCTCCAGGAGGCAAGCAGCCCTTCCCAAGGGGGCTGATCTCAGAGCCTGTCTTAGAGCAACTTGTTCTGAGCTCTGAGAATGTACGCTTGAGCCAACCTCAGTTTCTTTACTTATAAAGCAAGCTTCTAAGAGGGCCCCAAACTGCCTTCCCACAAGGTCAGAAGAGCATTCTGCAGAATAAAATCCAGTGTTCAGGATCCCCCCTGCCCTGAGGTCAACTATGTAGAGAGGACAGCAAGCAGCAGCAAGAAGAGCCCAACTCAGTCCAGGCTGCGGCCTGGAGGAGTCCACGTGCCCAAGCTCCAGAACCACGAGTGCAAGGCAAGAAGAGCTTTGTTTTCATTTCCTTTTAAAACGCCCCAGACACACACACCTCTAAACCTTCTTACAGTCAAGTCGAAGTGCACACGGATCAGTTATCACATATTAGAACGCAGGCAGCCAGCGCGGACGCTGCAGGGGCCAGCAGCCGGCCTGCACCATGGGTACGAAAGTTCCTTTAGACATCCAAAGATGATTCGGCAAGTAGCAGCGACAGAAACAACGCCTTCCCTTCACTCCCGCAGCCCTAATAACTTCTCTCCTTTGCCCCAGACACTGTCAAGATAACTCCAAAGGTAAAGAGACAATGTTAGGGTAAAATGCATTTCAATGGCTCGGAAGAGAAAACCTTCCATTTATAGCAGTGCTGAAAAATAGCTGGAAAAGGCACCAACTTTGTAGTGTTCGAATTTGTAGAATGTTTTAAAAGTTATGAAGAACTACATGACCCACTGAATTAGCTGACTGGAAATCTAAAGACTGCTGCAATTTCATGTGGAAAATCTGAGGTAAGTGTCTTTCATTTGACCAAGTAATTAATTAAACTCCCTATCCAAATGCAGAAAGCCCAAGAAGCAGCTTTCTGCAGGAGGAGAACTGGGGGGAAGCCTCGGTGTAAACCCGGTGTGTCAAAAGTCAAGGAGAGGGGTATTCCCTGGCGGCGCAGGGGTTGAGAGTCCACCTGCCGATGCAGGGGACACGGGTTCATGCCCCAGTCCGGGAGGATCCCACGTGCCACGGAGCGGCTGGGCCCGTGAGCCATGGCCGCTGAGCCTGCGCGTCCGAAGCCTGTGCTCTGCAACGGGAGAGGCCACAACAGTGAGAGGCTCGCGTAAAGCAAAAAAAAAAAAAAGTCAAGGTGAAAGGAAAAAATACAAAGCCTCCCGAATTCAGCTGCTTTCCTAAAGCAGTATAAATTTGGAAGCAGGCTACTGCAGGGAACCAACTCTATTTGTTGATCTTTGCATTTCTAAACCTATCCTTGGGACTTCCCTGGTGGCGCAGTGGGTAAGAATCTGCCTGCCAATGCAAGGGACACGGGCTCGAGCCCTGGTCCATGGAAGATCCCACATGCCGCGGAGCAACTAAGCCCGTGAGCCACAACTACTGAGCCTGGGCTCTAGAGCCCATGAGCCACAACTACTGAGCCCGTGCACCTACAGCCCATGCTCTGCAACAAGAGAAGCCCCTGCGCCGCAACGAAGAGTAGCACCCCGCCTCTGCAACTAGAGAAAAGCCCATGCACAGCAATGAAGACCCAAACACAGCCCCGAAAAATTAAAAAATAATAAATAAACCCATTCTTCTTCATAAGAAAAGCAGTTGCCCCTTTTCTCACGGAGCAGTATTATACGAAATGGCTTACGCTATGGGCCAACTACAATGCTTACAAATCACTTCTAATAAATGAGAAGTGTAATCAACACTTTTCTGTATTTTGACAAAAACTTATCCTGACACTAAAGAGTGCTCTTTCTGCACAATCAAAGTCCTGAAAGGCATAGGTCCTGGAGCGTGTCCTGGTCCTCCTCGGTCACCTGAAGCGGACATCTACAGATGGCAGGTCACAGACCCCATCTCTGGGGACCAGGCAGAGGACCCCCGCGCTCGGTTTACGCACAGTGCCCTTATTCCACAACCGCACGTGCGCAGGGGAAGGACCTCCAGGGCTGGCGCCAACGACTCAACGAAACAGAGCTTTGTTTGGCTTTTCCAAGATAGCAAAAAGGGGAGAATGGGTCAAAAGGGTCTCCTAACTTACCCACTACTACAGCTAGCACCTCAAGTACACCTTATGAGTGAACAGGAAAACCACATGAAGGGGTGTGTCTTACTGAACCTACAGGAAATAAGTTCTACCAGGCACTTACTCTCATCATTACATTTGATCCTCTCCAGAGACCCAGACTTCCAAGTCATGGTGAGAACCGTGAATAACATGGAAGTAAGTGAGGAGTGACACATGCATACAAACCACAGTGGGAAGAGTGGATAGACACTGTCAACCCAACACCATTACTGAAGCATGTCCGGAACCAAAAGCCTTGCCTTCTGCTTACATAAGAACTACAACCCTGTTTCTGTGAATGTCACTCCCATTTCTGGTCACCAGACTGAAGTTCAGAGGATCATTTTTACCTCTTCCCCATCTCTGCCCACCTGACCAGTCCAGTCAATCCCATAACCAAGATGGCTCTTGGTGTCATCTTCCTCTCTTCAGGCTCTCCTTACTCCTACTTAAGTGTCCTCCCTTCCACTTGCAACCTAAACTTAGATTATAGATTAATTTTGCTAAATCATGGCTCTGATCTTTTGACAAACTCCTTCAACAAATATTTATTGAACATGTACTATCACTGTTCTAAGTACTGGGGATACTTTCATGACGCTAACATCTATAACTTTCATTGGCCACCAAAGATCTCTGGAATCTCTGGCTTGGCGCTCAAGGTCATCACTGAAGTAGACCGAACGTGCCTTTCCATCTCAATCCATGTACTACCCTGAATATCCCAGCCAAGCTATTCCTAACATACTTTGCCCTTTGCCACCTGAAGCTAGCGTCTCTCCCTTACTGGATAATAATCTCCCTGAGACTGCTCCCTAGTGTACTCAACAAAGATACTCAGAGAAGGAAGAGTCCTGAGAAGCCCCACTGTGTTCAAATCCCTCCTTATTGTTACATCTTGCCTCCTCTTGAATATCCCCAGTGACAGAATAATCATGGTCTTCCAAGGCACCCATTCTATTGCTTGCCTGCTCTCCTTGTCTGAAAGCTCTTACCACGCTAAGCTCAAACATGTCTTATTTTGTGACTGCCGTCCACTTCTCCTAATTCTGCTTTCCAAAGCAGTGCAGGGTGAGACCAACTCCCTCTTATATGACCATCCTTTAAATATTTTCAGACAGCTAACACACCTTCCCTTAGTCTCCTCTTCTCCAAGCTCAAAACATCACCTAGGTTCTTTAACTATTCATTATGCATTCATTCATCTAATATTTACTGAACATCCTACGTGATAGGCACTACCACACAATCTCTGCTCTAAAGGCATTTAAGAGGAAGTGACAGGGAGGCAATTATAACACAGTGCGATAAATACCACAGGGATAAGCAAAGAATGCTGTGGGAGCAGAGGAAGTGATACCTCTTTGGAGGGGGCGGATTCTGGTAGGTGGCAAGGAAATGACATGTAATGCCATTTTCTGAGCCATGACCATTTTTAGGTTAAATAACCGGTTCTTCAATTTTCAGAGCCTGAAACTTGGCACTACTTATTTATATTAAACCCCAAATGTCATATTAAAAGGAGCACAATTAGAATAACTTAATAATATAAAGATATGTCATTTACTTTGCATCAGTTCATTTATTCTACTCTGCCACGCCTTTCTGAACCAAGGTTTTAAATTCTCAGATAATGGTTACCAGCGTTCATTTAATTGCCCGTCACAACTCAATAAGAACTCAAGCATCAGAAGCTACTGTGCTGGACTTAATCAAGGACCAAAACACAACTTAGCACAATTTATTACTATAAACCACTGCTTCAAGAGAAGATAAATGGTCAGGAGTTCAAATCTAGTCTAAGTGATGATTAAGTGTCCCTAAAAGTGATCTACAGCAACATTAAACCAGCGTGAACTGCAGCCTGACAGCAGCAAAAAGATAAGCCCATATCATGCTTGGGATCATGGTGGTGGTGAGGCTTGGTAGAGATTTTTCATTTAAAAAGATAATGTGGTAGAGAATCAGCATGATTTAGATTTTTTATTATTCATTAGAAAGCTATATAACACTTGCCTCTTAAAATAGAACCAAGCATATCAACAACTCAGATAATACTTTATTTAAAAAATTTAAATTAAAGAAATTTAACAGAAGACAGATTAAATGGAATAAAAGAGACTTGGCACGTGTTATGGTACTGTACTGTATAACAATGCTGTTAGGCGAGATTCTGCTATAAGACTATAATGTTCTTCTTTCTTTAGCTAGGATTCAGTTCACGCTTTTCTTCCTCATACTTATGAAGGCAACAAAAAGACAAAAATTAAAAGGCATGAATTTTTCTTTTCTTTCTTTTTTAAAAAAATAAATGTATTTTATTTATCTATTTTTGGCTGCAGTGGGTGTTCATTGCTGTGCGCGGGCTTCCTCTAGTTGCAGCGAGTGGGGGCTACTCTTCTTTGCAGTGTGTGGGCTTCTCATTGCAGTGGCTTCTCTTGTTGCGGAGCATGGGCTCTAGGCACGCGGGCTTCAGTAGTTGTAGCAAGTGGGCTCAGTAGTTGTGGCTTGCGGGCTCTAGAGTGCAGGCTCAGCAGTTGTGGCACACGGGCTGAGTTGCTCCGCGGCATGTGGGATCTTCCCGGACCAGGGCTCGAACCCGTGTCCCCTGCACTGGCAAGCAGATTCTTAACCACTGCACCACCAGGGAAGCCCCTGAAGTTTTCATATGGAAAGATGTTCACCATCATTAGCCAGCAGGGAAATGCAAATTAAAACCATAATGAGTACTCAACAAGAATGGCAAAAATAAATAATAATGATAATACCAAGTGCTGGCAAGGATGCCAGGAATTCTGGCATGGAAAAGTGCTGGTAGGGATGTAAAATGATAGCCACTCTGCAAAACAGTTTGGAAGTTTCCTATAAAACTAAATAAACTTATCACAAGAGCCAGTAATGTCTATGCCCAGAAATAAACCCATGCACTTACGGTTAATCTACAACAAAGGAGGCAAGTATATACAATGGAGAAAAGACAGTCTCTTCGATAAGTGGTGCTCAGAAAACTAGACAGCTACATATAAAAGAATAAAATTAGAACATTTTCTCACACGATATACAAAAATAAACTCAAAATGGATTAAAGACCTAAATGTAAGACCAGAAACCATAAAACTCCTGGAAGAAAACATAGGCAGAACACTCTTTGACATAAATTGTAGCTATATTTTGGGGATCTGTTTCCTAAGGCAAAAGAAGCAAACACAAACAAACAAATGGGACCTAATTAAACTTAAGATTTTTTGCATAGCAAAGGAAACCAGTGACAACATGAGAGGACAACCTACAGAATGGGAGAAAATATTTGCAAATGATATGACCAATAAGGGGTTAATATCCAAAATATATAAACAGCTAATAAAACTCATTGTCAAAAAAACAACCCCATTAAAAAATGGAACGAAAAACTGAATAGACATTTTTCCAAAGAAGATATATAGATGGCCAACAGACACATGAAAAGATGCTCCACATCACTAATCATCAGGCAAATACAAACCAAAACCACAATGAGACACCACCTCACACCTGTCAGAATGGCTATCACCAAAAAGACCACAATCGACAAATACTGGCAAAGATGTAGAGAAAAGGGAGCTCTTGTACCTTGGTGGTGGGAATGTAAACTGGCCACTATGGAAAACAATATGAAAGTTCCTCAAAAAACTGAAACTAGAATTACCATATAATCTAACAATTCCACTCCTGGGTATATATCCAAAGAAAACAAAAACACTAATTCAAAAAGATACATGCACCACAATGTTCACAGCAGCATTATTTACAATAGCCAAGATATGGAAGCAACCTAAGTGTCCATCAACAGATGAATGGATAAAAAATGGTGTGGTATATATACATACAATGGAATACTACTCAGCCATAAAAAAGAATGAAATTTTGCCATTTGCAAGGACATGGATGGACCTCGAGGGTAACTTCCTTAGTGAAATGTCAGAGAAAGATACATACTGTATGTTATCACTTATACATGGAATCTAAAAAATAAAACAAGCGAATGAATACAACAAAACAGAAAAAAAAACAAGCAGGAGGCGGAGGGAAATTTGACTACAAAACAGGAGAAGAAGATGTAACAATGGAAGTGAGAGGTTGGAGGGATTCAAGGAAGGGGTCACAAGTCAAGGAATGCTGGTGGCCTCTAGAAGCTGGAAGAGGAAAGGAAGAGGTTCTTCCCTAGAACCTCTGAAGGAGAAAGGGCCTGCTGACACCATGACTTTGGCCCAGCAATACTAATTTCAGACTTCTAGTTTCCAGAATAGTGGGAAAAGAAATTCCTCTTGTTTTAAGCTACCCAGTTTGTGGTAATTTGTTACAGCATCCATAGGAAACTAAGATGCTAAGTGAAATGAAAGTGTGTATTCCCATAAAAACTGTACACAAAGATTTATAACAACTCTATTCATAAGCGTCAGTAACTGGAAACAACCCAAATGTCCCTCAACAGGTGAATGAATAAACAAACTGTGGTACATCCATACCACAGAATACTACTCAGTAATGAGAAGGGACAAACTATTGTTATATGCGACACTCGGATGCATCTCAAAGGCCTTATGCTCAGTGAAAGAAGCCAGTCTTAAAAGGTTATAGATTTCATGGTTCCATTTATATGACATTCTCAGAAAGACAAAATACAGCGACAAGAACAGATCAGTGGTTGCCAGGGGGCAGGGGTGAGGGGAGGGAATGACTGTAAAAGGATCACATGAGAAAGGTTATTGGGGTTATGGAAGTATTTTGCGTCCTGTTGTGACGGGTGGTAGTTACACAAATCTTTAAGTTTTATTTATAGTCTATCCTATATCTTCCCTACTTAAATCAGCACTAGCACAGTAACAGAGGAGAATTAAGTAACTTCTGAGCCAGAAGAGTTCTCCAAAGACGTTTGGGTCAGCCCACTTTCATTGCACAATTAAATATAAACTTAAGGACTATAAAGTCAAAAAATGCTCCTACAGGGGAAGAGCCTCACAGAAATTCACCTGTTCCCTTCATCGTATGGGTAGTGAAGATGCTGGCAAAAAATAACATGGCTAAATGGCATAAGAAGGGAGGAGACTGAAAGCAAGGGCCTGGAAGACCAATCTCCAAATGACCGGCACAGAGCGTAAGGTTTACTTTAAATTCCTATAAATTTCTTTAAATTGACAGATTCCCAGAAAGTCATGAGGAGAATTAGCCATCACAACAACATAAAGAAAAAACACAAATACTCTGGTAGACCAGTAAATTTCTTAGGCTATTCTCCACACAAGAAATCCTTCGGACCAAGGAAAATTAAAAGCTTGCTGGGTTGGTGACCACACACACTTATAAACCTCAGAACTCACCTCTAGCCAACTAACCACAATATATTACACCAAACTGTGCTTCACGAATCTGTCGTCTACACAGGTTCATAAATAAAACCTATGCAGACTGTGAGAAAAGAGCTGAAAAAACGTGTGCTGAACAAGAAGCAGTAGATTTAAGGATTAGATAACTTTGACCTGAAGAAACAATAAATTACACGAGGAAAAGAAAAGCAGCCATCTGGTCAGAGGATGCTGCCTCTCACAGCAAGAACTGCCTGAAGACCCAAACGACATGGAAATCCTCAGGGCAAGTCATGAGAAGCCCAGATTTCATGCAGCAGGGGTGGAAAGATCTCTACAGCTCACATCCTCCAATCACCCTATAGGAAGTACTTTGAAAAAAAAAAAGTATTTACAGTTTAAGCAGGGGTTTTCTCTAGAATTTTCTTGAGGAGTTGCATTCCAGTGTCATCAATGTGTTCAGATATAACCCATGGGTTTCATAGATAATCCATAATTACCAACACTGTACAGGCTTGTCTCAGGTAAACTGCTCATCACGTTATTACTACTAGAGTTTCTTTCTTTTCTTTTTTTTTTTTTTTGCGGTACGCGGGCCTCTCACTGTCGTGGCCTCTCCCGCTTCGGAGCACAGGCTCCGCGGCCATGGCTCACGGGCCCAGCCGCTCCGCGGCACGTGGGATCTTCCCGGACCAGGGCACGAACCTGTGTCCCCCGCATCGGCAGGCGGACTCTCAACCACGGCGCCACCAGGGAAGCCCTAGAGTTTATTTCTCAGTCTTTCTCTGGTGTAGTCTCTTTTGGCCTGCTCCTTATTACTGACAGGTATATTATTCCAGAATTATAAATAATAATAGCAGCAATAATTAATATTTGTTAGAGGCTAAGTGCCAGGCATTGTTAGGTATTTTTTACTTATTATTTCATTTAATTCTCTCACCAACAGCACAATCAAGGTAAGTACTATATTCCCATTTTGCAAATCAGGAACCAGAGACTCTGAGAATTAAGACGACTTGTTGTACTGCCAGTTGCTAGCAATGTGCTCAACTAGGATCTACTACGTCAGTCCTGATGCCTGCGGCCACACTGCTGTTAAGTGGTAAACCGGGATTTGAATTCAGATAAAACCATGATTTCAATATCACCCCTGTCTCCCTGTTGGGCTAGGAGATAAACACAGCAGCAGGAAATTGTCAGGGGTCACAATAACTATACATCGTACAGTCTGTACTTGCATTTCTGGGAAGGTTTGGTTTAACATACACTGTCACACTGTCAAGCCTTACTTTTCCAGGTCCAGTTTTATTTATTAATTTGATCTTCAATTTGCTGGGAGCACATTCTACTCTTTTAAAAACAGAGTTTAGCCACAACCAAACAAGCAGGAATTTAATAATCAGCCAAACTGGGAGTTTTATGAAATCAAAAATGCTAAATTTCAACACTGATAAACATTTTTCCATATGCACTTCAAAGAACAGAGCTAAGGTCTGTTATCAAAAGAGTTCAGGCTGAAATCTGAGGGAAAGAACTTTAGAATGAGAAACCTAAATGTGAAAGTCATTTCCCGCTCACTCCGGGAGTTTCCATTTCCTATCATAAGCCAGAGTATGTAGGCAGAAGGAAGGGAGAAAGGAGGAGGTTTGATTTTTTTTTTTTTTTCCTTCTACAGAAAACTGCAAATCAAAACAGCAGGGTGCTCTATTAGGTAGGCCAGCAAAAACCACCCACACACTAGACAATTAAAGGTCTCAAGGAAGGGTAGTACCCTCTCACCTCCCTACCTTTACTCCTTGCCCACTTGGTCTCCATAAAAGCAAACAGGTGAGAAAATTCAACTCCAAAACTTTAAACACAACTTTGGCAAAAGAAAAAAAATATATATGTATATGTATACATGGTTTGCTTGCTCAAAAAATTTTCAGATGAGTACATAATTTTGGGGACTTCCCTGGTGGTCCAACGGTTAAGACTCTGCACTTCTACTGCAAGGGGCGTGGGTTCAATCGCTGGTCGGGGAACTAAGATCTCACATGCCACGTGGCAGAGCAAAAAAAACAACAACAAAGAGTACATACATTTTTACAATAGAGACTGCTGCGCTATATAATGGGAACCACCAGAAGCTTTTGAGCTACAAAACGCCAAACAGACTGCAACTTAGCATAAGGGCTCTGACGTTAATTGGTAACTATAATTTGCTTGCTCAAAAAAGTTTTAGGGATAAAGGTACGTGATTTTTTACAAAAATAGAGACTGTTGCTCCACACAGTGGGAACCACGAGAGGATTTTAAGCTACAAAACCCCAAACTTAGATTGTTCTTAGCATAAGGGCTCTGGCATTGTTTGGTAACTTTTAAAAATAATATGCCAAGGGCTCTGCACAGAGTCTAGCACAGAGAAAGCACTCAAAGGGCAGCTACAACAGGTAAGGAATGTATGACAACACCTGGTGTCTAAGATGGGTTATTTAGATGCAACCCATTGTCTGTGAATCAGGGACGGCCTCCAGTTTTCCTAATGCACTTCAGAAGAGATGGAAGTGCTTTTGCTGAAACAGGGCTCAACCTCCGGCCAGCGGAGAAAAGCTTTTAAATGTAGTCACCAGTACTTCTCAGAAGTCTGTCAGGAGAGTGCACTGCATTGGGTTAATAACTGAAAAGCCACGTGTGCATCCCAGCTGACTCACTGCCAAGCGTACATCCTCAAAATGACATCCACTGCAGCTGGAGCACATAAGTGGTAACATGTACCAATACTCCTCACAAATGGCCATCCCTTGAGTTCAGCCAAAACCAAAGACAACCAGAGAACACACATGACACTGTAACCTTGGTGGGCCTAGGAATGAGACTCACACCACAACAGAGGGCTTAGACTGTGGGGCAAATGGCCGGGTTCCTCCCTCTTGTCTGTAAAGCTTTTGATTTCTCCATCGAATCTGAATGAGATCCTTGCTGGGTAGAGTAATCTTGGTTGTAGGTTCTTCCCTTTCATCACTTTAAATACATCAAGCCACTCCCATCTGGCTTGTAGAGTTTCTGCTGAGAAATCAGCTGTTAACCTTATGGAAGTTCCCTTGTATGTTGTTTGTCGTTTTTCCCTTGTTGCTTTTATTAATTTTTCTTTGTCTTTAATTCTTGTCAATTTGGTTACTATGTGTCTCAGCATGTTTCTCCTTGGGTTTATCGTGCCTGGGACTCTCTGCGCTTCCTGGACTTGGGTGGCTATTTCCTTTGCCATGGTAGGGAAGTTTTCGACTATAATCTCCTCAAATATTTTCTTGGGTCCTTTCTCTCTCTCTTCTCCTTCTGGGACCCCTATAATGCAAACGTTGGTGCGTTTAATGTTGTCCCAGAGGTCTCTCAGGCTGTCTTCATTTCTTTTCATTCTTTTTTATTCTGTTCCGCAGCAGTGAATTCCACCACTCTATCTTCAAGGTCACTTATCCGTTCTTCTGCCTCAGTCATTCTGCTATTGATTCCTTCTAGTGTATTTTTCATTTCAGTTATTGTGTTGTTCATCTCTGTTTGTTCTTTAATTCTTCTAAGTCTTTGTTAAACATTTCTTACATCTTCTTCGCCTCCATTCTTTTTCCAAGGTCCTGGATCATCTTCACTATCATTATTCTGAATTCTTTTTCTGGAAGGTTGCCTATCTCCACTTCATTTAATTGTTTTTCTGAGGTTTTATCTTGTTCCTTTATTTGGTACATAGTCCTTTGCCTTTTCATTTTGTCTATCTTTCTGTGAATGTGGTTTTCGTTTCACAGGCTGCAGGATTGTAGTTCTTCTCGCTTCTGCTGTCCACCCTCTGATCTGGGTTCCTCTCTCTTGACAACTGGTCTGAAAAGGGCACAGAGTCCCGTGCTCGAGAAGGTCTGGGTCAGATGTACTGCAGCCCCCAGAGCCCCGGTGCTATGCAGTGGCAAGTAGCTGGGCGTCACCAATCCTAACCAACCTACTCTATCCCTTTTCTTAGACCCTCATCCAATTTCCTTTTTACTACATTTTTCTTACCTCTCTCTTGTTTTTCTCTGTACTGGATTGTAAATGCCTGAGGACAGGTGTGGTCTTGCCCTCTTCTGGGTAAGCCACACTTCTTGGCCAAAACATGCTCTCCAGTGGGTTAACTGGCATCCCTGCTCATGGGTCTGCAACGGCATCTGTGGGCACAAGCAGACCCATGACTAGCACTCACACAGAGCAGAGCAGCGGCCCACTTAGCCTTAGCTTAGGAACTTTGTACCTGAGCACGAGGAGGAGGCAGTTTCCAGTTCTTTCCAGCCCTGAAATGAAAGGACATCCCAAAGAGCAAGGACATGGCTCTTTGGACTGTGTATTTGTGACCATTCATTATGGGATTCATTATGAATTTACTGATAAGTTCTCCAACAAGCCAGTTTAAACAAACACTTCATTTCTATTAAAGAATCATAAGTTACTGGCCCTTCTGACTCACTATCAACATCATCATTACACATTCTTACAAAGCAATGATGTGAACTTACACAGAAAGTCATACCAGGATTTGATCAACTTATAAAAATCCATCCAATAACTATGACTTCATAAGCTGGAAACACTGTAACCCAAATGCACCCTGAAAACTGCTCTTAGGACACCTACATTTTTCTTACTTTGATCATGTATTACTTTTACTAAGAAATGATTACTTTTCATTTGAATAGGAATTAAAGTAACACTGATCATGCTGACTGAACTTCGAATTACTTTCTGAATCAAATCTTCTTTGAATAATTTACAGAAATGCATGTTGTTTTTTTTTTAAAGAAGTCTTTAATTTTAAGAATTTCTCTCAAATTTATCAATGCCTTCCTTAAAATTTTGTGGGTTTTTTTTTTAATTAATTAATTTATTTTTGCTGTGTTGCGTCTTCGTTTCTGTGCGAGGGCTTTCTCTAGTTGTGGCAAGCGGGGGCCACTCTTCATCGCGGTGCGCGGGCCTCTCACTATCGCGGCCTCTCTTGTTGCGGAGCACAGGCTCCAGACTCACAGGCTCAGTAGTTGTGGCTCACGGGCCTAGTTGCTCCGCGGCATGTGGGATCCTCCCAGACCAGGGCTCGAACCCGCGTCCCCTGCATTAGCAGGCAGATTCTCAACCACTGCGCCACCAGGGAAGCCCGCATGTTTTTTTAATAAAAAACAATGTAGCTATTTTAAAAATAATACATCTTTCTTATATTTCCTGAAGGCTTTTCTCTATTATGCCCATATCTTAATTAAACTTTAAAAAAAAGCCCTCAAAAATGTTTTTCTCAGGAAACACTACACATTTAATTTAACTGACAATGACATGATGGCATGTTCGTGAATTAAACAATACCAAGGAGGGTGCTACTAATTAAACGTCACATGTCATGGCTCAGCCGAAGTAACACAGGGCTATGCAGGCAGCTTACTGTGAACACACAACAGAGGCAATGCACTTTTCTGTATTTCAAGAGCTCTATTTTCCCTGCTAGACTGAAAAGGCTCACATATCACCCCCCCACCCAAAAAACAACCCAACACATTTCTCTAAGGGTAAAACTTTTTCCTTACCTTGTAGCCACTGAACAATATATTTTGTTTTGAATAGTGGGGGTGGAGAGTAATAACTGTTACTATTACTCATAATGGCATGTTTTAACATTTTTATGTGTTATCGTTCATTCACACAAACCACCAGATCCCAGCAACTACCTCCAATGCGATTCTCAAACAGAAACAAACCTTCCAGATGCGCTAGTAATGATCACTTCTTAATTTCCATTTTTTCGTTGCTGTTAAAAATATCTGAGGGCTTCCCTGGTGGCGCA
>NW_020175018.1:14901881-14914111 GCF_003031525.2 Neophocaena asiaeorientalis asiaeorientalis | reverse complement strand
AAAAAAAAAAAAAAAAATATATATATATATATATATATCTGAAATTGTTGTTGTCTTAAATAACTTAATATATTACAAGTGATAGGACTAGTGCCTGAATATAGTACGCACTCATCAAACGTCACCTGTTAGTATTGTTAGCCTCCGGAAGGAAGGGCAATTGAAAGACAAACATTATCGTGACATTTCTTTCCCCTTAGGCAATGTTCTGACTGTATCTTAGGCTATGAGGTTCTTAGCATTGGGATTTTTTGTTTGTTTGGTTTTCCTCCTAATTGACCGTCATTCCTCAAGAACAGACACCGTTGTGAGGTTGAAGCTGTTTTAACATTTAGGCAAACAGTAGCCAGAAGCATTCTTCAAGGGAGATACCGGAACTGAGTCCTTGACCAGTCTTTCCCCCGGGCACTCAGCAGGCTTTACCACTCTCCCAGTGGCTTCCTCGCAGCACACTCTGGAACAAACATTAAAGGTCCTTAAGCCAGAAGTCCTGCGTTCTTCAAAGCGGCCTGGAGTTCAGCACGTTAGCTGGAGATGCCAACTGCAGGACAAGCCAAGCTGTAGGGGCACAGGAGGGCTGGCAGCGGCTGATGCAGTCAGTCCCCGAGAAGTGGCGGCAGCCAGGCCGCACTACCAACCCAGGACTGGGTTTTAAGACAATATAAATAACGCATTATCTCTAACAAAGTGGTGCTATAACACGGCAGTCCAGCAATACACCTCGGGGATATAATTAGTACACTGTGGTAGGGAGAAGTAAGAATATCCTTATAACATCTATCCTGTCTACATTATAGATTTCCCCCAAAAAAGTATATGAAAGTGCTTTTAAAATATTTAGATATTTACACATCCATAAGAAACACCCTCTGTAATTCAGGATTCTACAGAATCACCAATAAAACCATGAATTACTAAATGATACTGCAGAAGCAGAAAGTACAGAAGTTAATGTTGAATCTACGCAATACCAGGGCAAATTCAGGAGTTGTTTGTTTTGACCAAATTCTTAATACTGGAATGGCTGCCTTTCTTTCTTTCTCATAAAAGTGAAAATGCCAAAAAATAAAATCTATTTAAGTGAAGGTTTCAATTAAGTTTAGGTATTACTATAAATTCAACCCAATACTCCTGTACTATACTGTATTTCCAGATTCAGTTAGTGGCCTCAAGCAGCCCTTGGCATAAAAAAATAAGAACCTAGGTGAAAGGTACTGTTGGCTCCAGCAGGGGTCTCCCCACCACTTAACCACCAAGATCAAATTGAACAAGTACCCCCTTACTTCAGCCTGTTTATTGGACCTATCCCACACTGTTGATTCAAAGGCAATAACCACTTTCCCAAGCAGATGGCCAATGGTGGTCCTCAGGATTGTAAACTAGACACAGAGTCTTTTGTTGGCTAGCTACCTTGTCCCCTTGTTCTGGGGTAGTCTGCTGTCCTACCCCAGACTGACACAGCTCACGATACAGAGGGGGCATTGAGAAAATCACTTAACTAGATTCAATTCCATATTTACTGAGCATCTAGCCTCTAAAAAATATAGTGCTTGACCCATGAAGATGTATGAACTTGGTCTCTACCATCAAGGAACCAAGTACTAAGTATCAAAGAAAATCTGAAAGAAAATTTTTAATTTAAAAGAATTTTAGGACTTCCCTGGTGGGGCAGTGGTTAAGAATCCGCCTGCCACTGCAGGGGACATGGGTTCAATCCCTGGTCCAGGAAGATCCCACATGCCACAGAGCAACTAAGCCCGTGCGCCACAACTACTGAGCCTGTGCTCTAGAGCCCATGAGCCACAACTGCTGAAGCCCATGCGCCTAGAGCCAGCAATCCGCAACAAGAGAAGCCACTGCAATGAGAAGCCCATGCACCACAATGAAGAGTAGCCCCCGCTCGCCACAACTAGAGGAAGCCTGCGCACAGCAATGAACACCCAATGCAGACCAAAAAAAAAAAAAAAAAAGAATGCCCCCTAGAGGAAGGGCCATGCTTCTGGACTAAGGATAAGTCCAAAATAGACTCGATCTAACAAAACACAAACCAAACTTCAGGGTCAAAAGAGTATGTCAGTAACCTAACTTCCTGTCAGAACAAAATGAAAACCTCTCTAACGTAAGACAAGATCCAAAAATCCCTACAATGTAACATCCACATGCCTGACATATAATAAAAAATGATTAAACATGCAAAGAAGCAGGGAAATGTGATTCATAATGTAGGGAAAAAGCAATCAATGAAAATAGACCCCAAGATGACCCGGATATTTAAATTAACAGACAGAGCTTTATCATAAATACCTTCAAGGATTTGGAGGAAAAGATGGACCTAATGAGTGAAAAGATGGTGAATCTCAATAGAAAAATGCAAACTATAAAAAAGAACCAAATGAAAATTTCACAATTTAAAATGACAACATCTGAAATGAAAATTTCAAAGAAACTTAAGACTGGAAACTGCAGAAGAGTTAGTGAACTTGAACACAGATCAACAGAAAGTATCCCAACTGAAAAGCAGAAAAAGAAAACTAAGTTTTGGTTACATAACAGAGCTTCAAAATACATGAAACAAAAACTAACAGAATACTTATATTTTCATTCTCAATATTGCTCGTGTATGCCTTTTCTTTTTCTTCATCAATCTTGCTAGACGTTCGCCTAATTTACAAATTTCTTTCAAAGTCAGCTTTTGGTATTTTTATCATTTCCATTTCTTAATTTCTGGCTTTTTTTTTTGGCTGTGTCAGGTCTTCATTGCTGCACACGTGCTTTCTCTAGTTGTGGCGAGTGGGGGCTACTCTTCATTGTGGTGTGGGGGCTTCTCATTGTGGTGGCCTCTCTTGTTGCGGAGCACGGGCTCTAGGTGCGTGGGCTTCAGTAGCTGTGGCATGTGGGCTCAGTAGTTGTGGCGCACGGGCTTAGTTGCTCCATGGCATGTGGGATCTTCCCAGACCAGGGCTTGAACCTGTGTTCCCTGCGTTGACAGGCAGATTCTTAACCACTGTACCACCAGGGAAGTCCCTTAATTTCTGTTTTTATTTTTACCATTCTCTTCCTTCTGTGTACTGTGGGATTACTTTGTTTTTCTAGCTTCTTTAGTTAATTGCTTAGCCCCCCTCCTTCCCCCACCCCTGCCATCTTTGTTTTCTAACAAACACTTTAAAAGCTAAAAAAAATTTTAAGATAGAATTAAAAGCAAAGAAAACCCAAAATCTATCATCACAGCTGTGATTTTTAACACCCCCGCTCATTAACAAAAGAGACCAAAAAGAAACTTAGCAAAAGTACAGATAAAAAAGTATACAAAAAATAACTAAGGCTGTAGAAGATTTTAAACAGCACTGTCAACCAACTTGATCTATTTCACATTTATAGAAAATTACAACCAACAACTGCAGAACACATATTTGTTTCAAGTACAAATGGAACATTCAGTAAGACAGGTCATAGGCTGGGCCATAAAATTAATCTTGGTAAATGTCAAAAAACTGAAATTTTACAGAGGATGTTCTCTGACCACATGGAATTAAGTTAGAAATCAGTAAGATATCTAGACTCTCCCAAATATCTGGGAAATAAACACTCCAAAAGCAACACATCAAAATTTGTGTTCAAGAAGGAGGTGGGACCCAAGCAGAGTTTTGAAAGGTAGGTGGGTTTTGAACCCACAGAAGAGTGATGTCAGGGGCGCAACCACCAAAAAGGCAAGGAGTCAGGGAACTGCAGAATACGCACACAGAAGACCTTAAGGGAGTGCTTCTTTTTACTGATACTCATCATCTAAGTAGCAATTTTAATCTTTTTACCCCGTAGACCCAGATAATATGCCTGACATACTCCTATGGGTATAATTCCTAACCAATCATGTTAACTCATCCTTTTCCTCCCACTCATAAAGTGTATCTCTTTGCAACACACTTCACAACACACCAGTGGTTATCACACGGAGATCTGAAGCACAGATCTTAACCAATACAAAATGATTTCTTGTTTTCTCCAATTTCTATTATTTTCTTTAACAGTATGTTTCATTTAAATAAGGTAAAAACTCTTTTCATTAAACCATCTTTGATCATCCTCCGTTACTTATCCCATGACTGAAATTTCTGTATTTTTCTATATTATAAGCATATTTCTTAAAGTGGCAGTAAGATTTTATGAAAAACAAGAAAGCCGTACAAAATGTATTAGACTATGGAAAATAACAGGATGCCTTAAAAAAAATGCACAAACATACAATTTTGCATTTTCTTAGTTCATGTACCACAACCCAATACCTAATAAATACAGGGATATAATCTTTCCAAACAACCTCTTTTTAAGGATCTGATTGAACTTTAATACCTATAAGACTCAACAGATCTATGTTCTCCTACCTCCTGATGTGTTTGAATGCTTAGTATAATTTAACAGTGATGAGAATTACAGTGTTGATCTATCAAGTTCCTATTCGATTACTTTGAATAAAATTTTATTTGAAAAGAGTAGTTTTAAATTGAGAGTAAACAATTTCTTAAAATCATTTTTCAGTTAAGGTCATAGCAAAACATCTGATATAAACAAATTAAATAAGTAATACCTTGAAGGACATAGATGTACTAAGTTAAAATTAGAAAATCCAGAAATAATTTACAGAGAAAAAAAAAGCTTCAATTTTTTTAAAGCATTAACTAGAAAAGAATTACAAAACTTTAAAAATTGAAATGGTTTTATATTAAAAATATTCACTACCAAGAAAAATAGGAAAAATTGTGTGTAATTTTTTTTTAACTCTGAAACTTTCTGATTTAGGGGGAAAGAAATCCACAGAGATATAGGATTTAAAAATCATTCCCACGCAAAATTTGAATGTCGCCCCCCCCACAAAAAAAAAAGATTCAAACTAATCCTATATAAAAATGTAAAGTCTTAATATCATAAACTACTGAATAGCACCTTACTTATATGAAAGACACATACATGGAGGTTTCCCTTGGGGATGTCATCCATTCTCCTAGCTTTAAATACCATCTAGAACCTGGTGACTCCCAGGTTCTCTCACCAACCTGGATTGCTTCCCTTAATTCAGACTTGTAGACTCAACTGTGTATCTGTCATATCCACCTGGATGCCTAAAAGGCACTTCAGCTCCAGATCTTCATCCCCCAACCCATTTCCCCAAACCCCGCTCCTCTAGTTTACATTTCAGTAAAAGGCAATGCCATTTTTCCAGTTATTCAGTCCAGAAATCCTTGACTTCCCTCACACCCCACGTCTCATATCGAATATAAGAGAAAATCTAGTCTGCCGTGCCTTCAGATATTCCCAGAATCTGACCCCTTCACCACCGCCACACCCTGCGCCAAGCCTTCACCATTCTCATCTAGGGTAGTGCCATCAACAGCCAAGTGGAATCCCTCCTTCCTCCTTTGCTTTCCTTCAGAACGTAGCAGCCAGAGAGATTTTATTAAAGCGTAAATCAGGCCCTGTTACTCCTCCCTCAAAATTCTCCCAACACCACATGAGTAAAAGTCAAAACTCTTGAGATGGACAACAAGGCCACATTCCTCTGCAGCCGCCTCCCCGCACCGCCCATCTCATCCCCTACAACCCTCCTTCTGCCCTCTCTGCTCCAGCTACTCTAGGCTTCTCCGTGAGCCTGCTAAGCAAGCTCTGCCTAGGGCCCTGTGCGCCCTGACTCCCCTCTGCCTGAAAGCCATTATTTCCATGGCTTGCTCCCTCACCTCCCTCCTCAGGTCTTTATTCAAACGCCACCTTCTCAGTGGGGCCTCTCTAGCCACCCTAATGAAAATCACCCCCCTCCAATATTCCCTGCCCCCTTTCCTATGTTATTCTTCTCCTCAGCACCTACCACCACCTAATATACTCTATATTTTACTTATTTAGCTTATTTATGGTCTGTCTCCGCCCACTAGGATGTAAGTTTAAGGAAGGCAAGGAAGTATTTTTATTCACTAATGTATCACCAATGACTAAAACACTACCTGGAACACAGTGTGAGCTCAATAAATATTTGCTGAAGAAAGAAGGACACACTAAGGTGAACAGATTTACTAGTGAATGTTTTCAGTCCTGCTTTACCAGCTTTCATAAAAGTGAATTTTCTTAGTCAAGACACCGAAATTTGGAAGGAACATATGGTCCCTGAAATAATATCATGGTTTCCTTTTTTTTCCCCTGTACATATGACCAGCCCTTTGACCCTGAAAGATCCCAGCAAAAAGCTGCCATCTGCCCACTCCTTTCAGATTCACCACCACCACGCAACATTATTCTTGGCTTCCAGATTCATGTCTGGTTCAACGTTGTATGTTACGGCTGCAAGTTTTTTAATCCAATCTATATGGATGTTAACCAACTCTAGAAAGATCAGCCTGTGAGAGATCAAGAACCATTTGTTCCCCTAGAAAAAGTATACCCGAAGTCCAAAGAAATTGATTTGTCTTCAGTAAAACATGATCTAGGCAACTTCTTTCATTAAAAGGTGCTACAAAGAAGTGATTATTTGGTTGGGCTCCCATCGATTTGGTTTTTAAACCCTCATAATTTGGGTATTACAAAATAAAACAAATTTGTTGTAAAAGGTCTGCAATATCACAAATGCAAAGTAAAAAGTGAAAGTTTTCTGCTGTTCCACCTAAATCCCAATTCCCTAGAGATTAACAACTATATCAGTCTAAATCCTTCCGCACTTTTTTCTGTGCATGTACAAATAAATAGTTAATTTTTGTTTTACAAAAATAGGGCCATACCATGCAGACTGATCCCCAAATTGCTTTTTTCCACTTACCATTACATGGACATCTTTCAGTGGTGGTACTTTACAGTATGCTGGCAATAAACATCCTTATATGACTTTGACTTACCTTTTTTTTTTTTTTTTTTTTTTTTGCGCACACCTTTATATGACCTTGATAGACTTTCTGTAGCAGCAGTTCTAAAACTTTTTTTTATCTCATGACTTTACTCTCTTGAAAATTATATAGGACCCCTAAGTGCTTTTGTTCATATAGGTTATCTCATCAATATTTACCACAGTATAAATTTAAACTGAAAAAGTTAAATCATTTATTCACTTGTTCACCTAAAAATAAAGTTTATTATCACTGGAAAATAACTTGTTTTCCCCTGTTTATAGATAGTTGTAGGTATTGTTCTTTGAAGCTACACCAAACTCGCTAAGTGGTAGTTTCTTAAAGATTAGTTTTGAGTAGAATCTAAAACTCTATCAATTAATTTTTGTATTCTGTTACATTAAAATCCAATGGTCCATCTTGCATCTTGAATGAATCTTCTTTACCTGTGCCTGATTTTATAACATCATGTGTTGATCATTTAGAAAATATCAGTTCACTGAATTATGTAGATTTTCCAAATAATACATTCCATTATAAGATACCAAAATAGCACACTGTAAATATTACCACCAATCTCTACATCACAGTAGCCGATACAAGTTTTCCAAAATCCTAATTTTCGCTGGAAAGCAAGCAAAAATTTTATCATTGACAATAGACACTACCAGTTGTCTTCCTTGAAAGACTCCGTTATACATTTTTTAATCTGAATAACCATAGTTTGTCGGTATGGTAGTCCATGAAAAAAGCGGCAAGTTCAGCTCGCAACTAACCACTGCCCAAGCACTCTTCCTAGAGACAACCAGCACACAAAATTACTTCCCCGTTCATCCACAGAAGATTAACAAGATAGAAACACAAGAGTCAAGAGTTAGTCCAATTAATCATTTCTGCTGCTTCACCGGGAACATTCTGAAGTGAAAACCAAAAAAAAAAAATTTTTTTTTTTTTTACTATGAGTGCATGGCATGAAGAATACAACGGCTACTATAGCCGTGTCGCCACAGCCTCGATTCATGCTTAGGGGCCTGCATTACTTTTGCACCGATACAGCAAAGAGTGCAAATAACGTCTTGTCTTAGTATTGTGTTAATATGAAAAGTTTTAACCTCTGGACCCCCCGGAGGGGTTTAAGGCACATGTAAGGCACTACAGTGTTCTATACCAGGAGAGTTTCCTAGAAGTGAGGTTACTGGGTCACTGGTATGTACGTTTTAAATTCTGATAAGTTTGGCCAAAGCTCTCCAAAAAGTCTGTACCGATTTTCACTAAGGTTGCATGATCATCACTATTTAAAAATGTAAACAATTCACCTTATAAATCCTGAATTTGGGAAGCGCCATATTACTATATTTGCCTGTCTAAAACCAATGCTAAAATATAACTAATGTTTCAAGGCAAAGTAAAATCCAAGTACTCAGATTATTTAGATGACGATTTCCGTTAAGAAAATCAACCTCAACTGTCAAATGCCAAGTTCACTGAATAGAGAACTTTGTTCATTGTAGTCACCCATTGTTAAGGGTATTTGTGATGGAATTTCAAAGTATATGCTACTTGCACACGTCCTACATTTGCTTATAGGGTGGGTGGGCTCAGTTGATATTTTAATATAAAGTACACAGTCTGAAAAATGTCAGGCTGTGACAGTACCAACAGGACCCTAATTAATTGGTGCGTGGCGGGCCCCTGTCCCAGACATCAGTCTAAGCTGACCCTTAGCTTTAAACCTTCACGCAAAATTACTGGACGTGACCACTATAATATGCACCGTCAGCACTCAAATGCCAGTGACGTTCATAAGATGTCAAAGACAACCTTTCTTGTCCCAAATGTCATGTGAAACAGGGAGAGAGGAGGAGGAAAAAGCCCCATCCAATGCAAAGGAATACTCCTGGGGTAAGGTGAAATAACTAGAAGCTGGGGGATCCTCAATTCACGAGGAATGCTGCCTTCCCCGCCTCGACTGTTCCCACATAGCTCCAAAGTGAGTATTTTCAAGTTCTACTTATGATTGAAAGGGTCAAGAATATTAGTGTCAACTAGGACCTGTGGTTTTTAACTTTGAGGGGAGCACGAACCCCTTCGAGGATATGGTAAAAGCTCCCTGTAGATAAAGTAGTAAAAGGTCCACGCACTGCAGGGGAAGGACACCCCATGCGTTAGATCAGAGCAGAATCGTGGACTATGGGTCCTGAGAAACCCCTTATACCCAACCTCCTCAGGAAGGTGGAATAGTAAAATGGCTTGTCCAAGGTCAACAGTGAGTTAGAAGGGGAATCAGGCAAGAAATATGCAACTCAAAGAGATTTTGAATAAAGCCATCCAGTGTCATCAAGTAACTTTTTCTTATACAAAGAAAGTTCCACCAGAAACTAAGAGATAACTACAGAAACAGAAGTTTTAAGTAAAACTGGAGAGAACCGACACCAGTGCTGTGGTTCAAAAGTTCCTTAGGCATTCCCGAAGCTGAAAACAGGACCAGAAAGTTTGAAAAGCACTCACCATGTTCCACAAAAACATTGCAGTGTGGACCCCCATGCCTCGATGATTCTTTCTTGCCTGCTCCTTTGATAAAGTGCAGGGCAGGCAAACTTGGCCTTCTCTGGTCCCCAAGAACTTTTCCAGGCTGCTGCCCCATAAAGTAACGATAGGCACCCCTTTCCAGAAGAGGGTTCAAGATCTTTCAGAATGATCAGGGAGCTTAGAAGGAAAACGATCTGTATGTGGGATTTCACATTCACCGCATCTCCACAAGTCAGTAATTGAGGTCAATCACAAGACATCTTCCATAATGAAAGGAAGCGAAGATTTTAGGTTGACATGTGTAAACAGAGGAGTTCAGATTATATTCGCAGTTTATCAATTCGAAGTAATGTAATTGCGATGTGATCCCAAAGTTTCTTGATTTTAAGTGTCTTTTACTGGCTGAGTAAGTTTCTTCCCTTTCAAGGAGAAAAACCCTTAACAGAAATATTCACAGGGTATGCTGTACAAGGGTCAGTAAGGCTAAAGTCATGTCGATTTCCACACATCAGGGAAACGTGGATCGTGTTTGAATGCTCCTCCAGAACTTTTCCTGGGGAAGTCACCCAACCCCTATCTCGGTGTCTTCATCTTCCGACAAACTTCCGGCTGCACTAGCTGCCGCTCCTGCTTCTCTACCCTGCTCTCCGGAAAAGGACACGGGTCACCCCGACTTCAGCGAGAGCTGGCCCTCCACTCAGACGAGAAGGAATGCATTGCCAGCAACTTTTAAGTCCGCTTTTTAAAAGGCCTGTGAAACCAGTCCAAGCTTTTCCTTTGCATTAAAGTTTTTGGCTGGGCTGAGACTAAGGGGGCCGTAGGTGACATTGGAAGAAGTCAGGGCATTAGAGGCTCACGGGAGCAACCTGGGGGGAAGGGGAGGCCCCTTGACAGCAGGGATGGGATTTGAATGGGGGGCTCCGAGGCCAAACCTGGGGCCGGGAGTCGGAGCAAGGAGCGGCTCGGGGGCAAGAGAGAGGCTGCCGGGGCGAGGCACGGGTGGCTTACTCCGGGGGCGACGCTCCTCCACGCCTCAGGAAACGGGGTGACCCAGGTCTGGGGAAAGAGACCACCCCGAGGGTCCCAGAGCCCGGGCGGGGCTGTAAGGGACGAAGGACTCTCGCGGCCCCGAAGGCGGGTCGCGGGCGGAGGGGGAGAGGAGGCCCGGCCGCCTCAGCTGCTCCGAACCTGGGGGTCTCTGCCCGAAACACCCCCTCCCCCGGCCCCGGACGTTGCTACGGCCACCGCCGCCAGGCAGTCACATCCCCCGGGCTCCGTCGCAGGACCCGACCTCCCCCCGCAGGTAGGGGCCGTGGACAACGGAAGGGCTCCTCAGCCGCAGGACCCGGGAACCGGCTCCGGCTCCAGCGCTGCTCAGGGACGGTCACCGACCCCCGCGGCCGCCATGATGGATTACGAGCCGCTCACAACGAGGCCAGGCCCCGCCTCTGGCCCCGCCCCCGGTGACGTCCGGTGCGCGCCGCGAGGTGACCGGGACCCTCCCGGCGCCGCTTTCTGGGACGCCGCCGCACCTTTTGGCTCTAGTCTCCCTGCCCGCCGGAGCCCAGCCCCGCACGACCTGTTAAATGTGGTTTTTCCGAGCGCAAGGTGAGTGGTAAGGAAGCTCCCGCCTCCCCTGTACTGCCATTGGTCTCCGAGAATCCGGGTCAGATCACTCTCCTGCATCCCATTGGCCGGTAGGGACAGTACGGCTAGAGCCCCCAGCCAACCACTTTTGGCGTAGCCCGCAGGGCGTGCTGGGAGTTGTGGTCCTGCGGCGCCAGCCCCTGTCAGCGCTCGCCGGGGACTTGCCTTCTACTCCCAGCTCCTGCGCTTCGGTCCGCCCTCCTGGGAGCCGGTGGACTCTATCCGGCCTCGCGTAGGGCTGGCCGATGGCTCCCCTGAGCGGGTAGTTAAGACCGGCGAGGAAACAAAGCAAGGGGAAATCTGCGGATTGGATTTCCCCAGAACTGGAGTTGGATTACTTCCTTGAGCCTCTTTAGGAGAGAAAATTTAGCTCGCTCCTGGAAACTGAGGTATTCATTCGGTGACTTCACCGCCCCCCCCCCTCACCCCCAGCTTCCACCTTTACTCCAAGAAGCATAAATATTCGAACTAGCGAAAAACAGACAACTGGAAAGCGTCCGACATTCTGCTAACGAATTCTTTCTTTGGAGTATCAGGAAGCTCACCCATTAAAGAAAACAGCATTTAAGAACCTTTCGGAGGCAAAACCAAACACAATCTTAGATGTCTGGGTGAGAAGGAACCTTTGAGATTAATCTCAAACTCATACAGTGACGTATGTTAACTTCTGGGGGCGGGGGAAAGATTAAACAATCTAATTTCAGAGGTGTACACATATTTACATGAAAACATGTTAGCCGAGATTGTTGAGTAGGCCTACAGAGCTAGCTGATGACCCGGACACACCAAACCCACACCTGCCATAACCCATTTTATGCAACTAAAATGCACCCTTGTCCCCAGTTCTTCACTCCATGTCTCCCCAGAGCAGTGCACCTACCTTCCCCGGATATATCCATTTCTAAGAGGATCCACTCATCACAACACCTAGTCTATACTATGCTGTTATGCTTTTCATAAACGATATTCTCATTTAATCCTCACTCTAGCCCAGTGAGGCATGGATTGCTAACCCCCATATACAGATGGGGAAACCGAGTGAGATGTGACTAGGTCACTGGCCTAGTGATGTGACAAAGTCACTGTTTTTCCACTGTACCATTCAGTATCAAGTAACTGTTGACTTAATGTCAGACAGTTGATTTTTTTTTTTTTTTTTTTTTTTTTGTCCCGGGGCCCCCCCCCGCCGTGGCCCCC
>NW_020175018.1:14894357-14901842 GCF_003031525.2 Neophocaena asiaeorientalis asiaeorientalis | reverse complement strand
CTGCGCCACCAGGGAAGCCCCAGACAGTTGATTTTTTAGAAGTTGCTACTGACAGTAGAGGGAAACCAGTTGCATTACAGGTGTTGTACATTCAGTTACCGAGTTGTGTATTTTAGAAATACTTTTGCTGGATTGGGAAATGGTGCTAATTTTATAGATATTGGCTTGAAGAAAAAATAGTCACTTGGAGGTACTGAATGTGAAGCATATGAAAATGTGTACCCAAATTTAGAAGTGGAATTTATATTTAGATGTTAATTGGGTTAGCTTTGCTCTATCACTAGTCTGGCTGACAGACTTGGTCCTGGCTTGTAGATCACTCTTCAGACTTCAACAACTTTGTTCCCTTTAACTCACCCCTTTTTATTTTTTTTTCTTTTCTTTTTTTTTGCGGTACGCGGGCCTCTCACCGTTGCGGCCTCTCCCGCTGTGGCGCACAGGCTCCGGACGCGCAAGCTCAGCGGCCATGGCTCACGGGCCCAGCCGCTCCGCGGCACGTGGTATCTTCCCGGACCGGGGCACGAACCCGCGTCCCCTGCATCGGGAGGCGGACCCTCAACCACTGCGCCACCAGGGAAGCCCTTTAACTCACCCATTCTTATCCTGATCATCACCCTAATCTTTCTCTTTGAATTTGGCTTTTTATTCCTATTAATGCTTTAATCATTTCCTACACATCTTCATTCTTCTCTCTAGTTTAGCTTAAAATTGAGCAATCAAATCAGAACTCTTACTAACCCACACTTCTTCAACTAATAATTCATTCACAAGCATTGTGGAGCCCCTGTGTACCACTGTCCCGGGTGCTGGGATAAAATTGAGCGGGGGACACGAACGGATTCATCCTCGTCCTCCCAGAGCAGACATGGGACGGACAGGCAATAAGTAAAATGAGTAAAATCCAAAGTATTGGTCTCAATGCTGGAAATAAAATTTCTGGACCCCATAACCTTTCACAATCAGTCCAACCCATTCTCTAAAGGGCTGCTTTATGACGCCTCTCTAGAGCTTAAACCTACGGATTCATAGTTGCTAATGAGCTTTAATGAAGTCACTTTAATCTATGAAGGGCTTTCATTTGTAAATGGGGGTCATGTCAAACTTTACAAGGTTATCACGAGGATCAAATGGGATCCTGTTTCCCACAGAGATTGAGACTATGCTTCCTAAAGTCTGGGTAGAAGCCAACGGCCAACGGCGCTAGTTTTAGGCGAACCCCAAGCCCAGACTGTAATATTTCCTCCCACAGATGCACGGTATAACACTGCAGAACGATACGCTAAAGGACTTAAGCTAGAATCCCGAGCCCAGCAAATGCCTGACAGTCAGGAGTAAATAAATGTTGCCAAATTTGAATAAATCCCTTTAAGCGCACATATTCTATTAAAAGTGATTCAGTTCAGTCTAATTTTGTCCTCATGTTTATAAAGCAAAGCAACCCACAAGTTGCTACGGGGATTCAGTACCCGTGTAAAAACTTCAGCTTTTTTTTTTTTAAAAAAAAAAAAACACCTACTGGAATTACACTTAACAAGGGCACCCTCTAGTGGGCCACAGAAAGTGGATAACCACCAAAAGGTGCTTTCAGACCTTTATATATTTCCACTTAGTAGGTAATCACTATTCAGAATATACTGAATGAACAGCAGGGGCTGGCAGCTTGGGAGACCAAGTGAGAAAGATAAACTTTCAACCAACCTCCACATGTCCTGGTCAAAACCAACCCAAACCAGGGATGCAGGCTCCCATCCTTCCCCATTGCCTTCTCTTAAGGGGCACACAACCTGGAATGTGTTTCAGAAACAACAAGGGAGCAAATCCAAAGTTGCAACATAGCCTATACAGTATTCAGTTGTCTGCAAACTCCTCAAAACAGGTGATACACTTGGGATAGGAAAAAAAAAAAAGAGATAAAATTTGTCTGAATAATGTTATAAAGAAAAGACATACAATTTAACAAGAAAGAGCTGAGCTATATTTCAAAACTGTCAAATGCTCCACCTTACTCCTGAAACTGTCCTAGGTTTAAATTTTACTAGGTGACTCGAGTAGTCAGGCCTCTGTCAGAAGAATTCCTATCTCCCAAGCCTTCCTTCAACTGTACTCGGTTCCCAAGTATTACACAGTACACAAGAACAGAAACAGTGATGCCACATGTATAAATATAAAACAATAGTTCACCAAATAGCACTCTCATATACTGACTTTAAAAGAATGTTTCCCCAAAACCCAAATCAGGGCATCGTTTTTAGATAGTCATCCGAAAAACAATGCACAGACATTCTAGCCCTTCCCACTGAGAACTAAAACATCTGGTTTTTACCTTTTAACCCTGAATTATTGAAAAGTTAATGCGTTACTCCTTCAACTGTAGGAGGAAAAACACCTTTTCTTTTCCCATCTCCATTTTTCTTACTTTGTTTTCATGTTTATCAGAGCACCCAAAACATTCATTCTCTTTTATCAATAATTCAACTTCTTACAAATCATCCTTGAAGGCAGGACAGATTAAGGCAGCCTGGCGGGAATATACTCGCCATCTATCACTAGGAGGAACGTGCAATGGGAAATAAGATTCCAACCAAGCAAAAGGCTGCTTGGTTGCTTTATTCTTCCATCTGATTCTTGGGTTAACTTTACCAACCATATTCTTCACTGCTGTGCTCCCACTGTAGAAGAGGTGGGAATGGAGGCCACAACAGACAATCCGGGGCTCAGGGAGGCCATGTTTTTTATACAGGCAATTTCATGGGGCATTGTGCCTGGTGATGGTTGATGGTAAGTACAGGACAAAAGATTCCTCGTATTATTCCAGCATAGGAGTCCACTTGGCTGGAACACTGAGTGCTTTTAAGGCCTGAAACTACCCCAAAACTCTGTGGGCAACCCAAAGGGCCGGCAGTGCTGTTCACCTTCCCCCAGGCTTTGCCTTAAAACAGGAGAAAGCAGGTCTTCAGGGTGGAGGCAGCCCCTTGTAGGTAAAGTGATGAGCTCCCCAGGTCTTCACTGAGCTGCACATGGGGACCACCAAGCAAACTGTTCACTTTCAAGGACTGCTCCGGTCAGGTACACACAGTCCTGTCCTTCAGGTGCCTCTCCTTATCCCTCCTGTTCTAAAAGCCTCTGGCGTGTTTCCATCACAATTTCCTCCATTATTTCTGGCTTTAAGATGTCTTTGATCTGAAAAGGAAAGGAAAAAAGGTACTTGTTCTAAGCACACCATCAAGCCAATCCAAATGCAGAAACCAAGCATGGTTAACGTGAACCTTCTGTTTTCCTTTCGTGTATCAGAGGCTAAGTATTTGCAAGATATGATCTGCTAGAACCAGCTTAATAAATCAGCAAGGTTCTATGGGGTATAGCTGACAAGAACAAAGATGTTACTCTGGCAGTCACTAGAAAGACAGCTAAAACTTGGGATGGGCAAGATGAAGTCCAGGGGGTTGCTGTTGTAAATTAGCCTCACCTGGCACCTCCAAACGCCCACAAATCCTTACACTGACATTAGACATTGAGAATATTACTAGCATCTCGGCGAAAGCTCTCCAGACACTCAACAAGGCTGTCCACCAGATCAGTTCACACCGATGGACATGGTTAAGGTATGTGGGAGACCTGCTTGCTGTCTGAGGAAACATGGAGCAGATGACACTTAAGGCTGCTCACAGATCAACAAGGAAAAGGGAAGCCCCGGGGAGAGTACCTGATGTGGAAGGGATGCTTCATAGCAATACAGGATACTGGTATCATACAGCATCATTCTCTGAGTTGCCAGCGAGACGATGCAGTTCCGAAGCCGGGAGATCACCTCTCGATCAGCAAGGGAGACAGGCTACCAGGGAATGCCAAGGGGAAGGGGAGGGAAATAGAATCAGGACCAAAAGAAGCAAATGGTTACAGCAAATCCCGGGAATCACTTATAACTGAGGCAATATCACTCTGGGACTCCAAACCAATCCAATAGCTAGCTCCAAGAGAGATTAAAAAGGACGGCTTCTTCAGTGGCTCTTAGGCTATTACCCTGCAACTTTGCCACCTCTGCCGAGAAAGATCAAACCAGGCGCTGATTTCATCTCTTCAGAACAAGAGAGGGCGACACAATGTTTCGATGGAAATTCAAACCAACTCAAACTATAGCAATGCGGCAGATAGAGAGCGTCCCCACCTGCCACAGAAGCACAGCACCGACTAAGTGCCGCTCCATCCCAACAGTGACAATGGCGTTTACTCACCTCCAGGTTTGCAATGAAGCCCCCTGCATCCTCTTCTTTGTGCTCAGGTGTTGGGTAGATCCAGACGAAGCCGTTGTTGCCCAGAATCACTGAGGCACCGCATGGCAAGTCATGGAAGTGAGTCTTCTGCCGTTTCACCAGGGAGGGGGAGACCTGAACCAAAACGCCCTGACCTAGCTAAAAAAGTATATGGTAAATTAAGTCACTGTAGGATCATCAGTGAGGTAACTTAAAAGCAAAGTACAGGATGTGTCCTAGTTAGACTGGAATCAGGGTCCTTCCTGTTGATAACTGCTCCTACATGCACATACATAGTAAATACAGAGAACACTTCCGGATGCTTTAAGTTGTTTACATATCCCAACAGAAGGTAACTTTCCATCTCTTCTCTTCTCTACCATTTATTTTCCTTTGCAGTCGTCTTCACATTCTAATCCAGGGCTGGTGCCATAGCTGTTAAGAGAAGCTGGAGCCAGTGAGGACATGGGCTCGAGCCTCCTGTGGGTCAAGGAGCACTATTCTGTTCCACCTTGACCTCAACCACCCATCCTGCCCATGAGATACGCCATTGGACAAGGTGACTGGCCTAGGGCTGGGTGCAAATCCATCCCTGGTCCCGGCAGGTCAGCTCAAGCCCCACATCCCGCTGAGGGGGCGTCTATTACAGGACCCGGGCCCACGAAGGTCCGCACGTGCAGTGCAGCTGTTGCCTCTCCTGCTTCAGGGACGTGAGCATGATTGGCTGTAGCCACTCCACTGAGGGGAGAGGTTTTTGTTCCACCCAGAAAATGAGAACGTTCACCCAGAGAAAGGCAAGAGACTGATAAATCATAATTTGTTTTGGAAAGTATGCTATCATTAAAAAAATAGATAGCCTCCATACATTACATTACATTAGAAAATGTCACCTTACATTAGAAAAGCGGTACAATTTCATTTAGAGGCTCAAGTGACAAGCCCATCTTTCCTAACAATAATATCCATTTTACTGACTGGACACTTGTCTAAGGGCTGAGGCTGTCCTACTTCATCAGTCCATGACCTCCCTTTGTTCTCAGCACAAATGCAATGCAAAGCTGCCACGCCCCTTGGGAGAGAGCAGAGACAGCAGGGCCGCAGGGCCCAGGGTCCAGGGTCATAGGGGCCCTTCTGCCAGAACAATCTCCTCCACAGGAAAAGGGTTAGAGTTGTCATCCTTTGTGATGCTACCGGCCCTGACTGTGTGAATCAGTGTGTAGGATGCCAGCCTGTTAAGGCCTGACTTCTGGGGGGCTTTAGGTCAGCATTCCAGAGAGCACTGGGGATTGGGAAATGGATGTGAAGTCTCAGTCAGCAAATGAGAAGAGCCAGAGCCCAACTTACTTTCCCGTATTTGAGACTCCTCGTGTGCAGAGAGACAGCTCCATCGGAGAACACTGCCTGGACCTCAGCCTGGCCGGGCGATGAAGGAACAAACACTTGCACGTCACCTGCATCCCTGGCTCCCCCCTCCATCCTTTCCTCTAATGGCCAAGAGTCCCGCCCAAAGTCGCAGACGGACCCGGAGGTCACAATGCTGTGACCTAACCTCTCCCCCTTGGCTGTCATGAATACTCTGACATGAACACCACCTTTTCTACTCCCTCAGATAAAAGTTAACATCGCGGGTGGGCTTAATGGCGGGCTCTGGGAGGGCTCACACCAAGGAGTACTTCCCAGGACTTCTGCTGCCAGTGTCCTTGTCCTCACGGTGAGGCACAGCCACCCCCCGCCTCTGCACGAGACCCTCCAACACTAGCAGATCGAGATAGCCTCATCCACCAGAGGGCAGACAGCAGAAGCAAGAAGAACTACAATCCTGCAGCCTGTGGAACAAAAACCACATTCACAGAAAGACAGACAAGATGAAAAGGCAGAGGGCTATGTACCAGATGAAGGAACACGATAAAACCCCAGAAAAACAACTAAATGAAGTGGAGATGGGCAACCTTCCAGAAAAAGAATTCAGAATAATGATAGTGAAGAGGATCCAGGACCTTGGAAAAAGAATGGAGGCGAAGAAGATGTAAGAAATGTTTAACAAAGACTTAGAAGAATTAAAGAACAAACAGAGGGCTTCCCTGGTGGCGCAGTGGTTGAGAATCTGCCTGCTAATGCAGGGGACACGGGTTCGAGCCCTGGTCTGGAAGGATCCCACATGGCGTGGAGCAACTAGGCCCGTGAGCCACAACTACTGAGCCTGCGCATCTGGAGCCTGTGCTCCGCAACAAGAGAGGCCGCAATAGTGAGAGGCCCGCGCACCACGATCAAGAGTGGCCCCCGCTTGCCACAACTAGAGAAAGCCCTCGCACAGAAACGAAGACCCAACACAGCAAAAATAAATAAATAAAATTAATAAACTTCTACCCACAACATCTTCTTAAAAAAAAAAAAATCATGTGGGTACTGCCCACCATTTTAAAAAAAAGAACAAACAGAGATGAACTATACAATAACTGAAAAGAAAAATACACTAGAAGGAATCAATAGCAGAATAACTGAGGCAGAAGAACGGATAAGTGACCTGGAAGATAGAGTGGTGGAATTCACTGCTGTGGAACAGAATAAAGAAAAAAGAATGAAAAGAAATGAAGACAGCCTAAGAGACCTCTGGGACAACATTAAACGCAACAACATTCGCATTATGGGGTCCCAGAGGGAGGAGAGAGAAAGGACCAGAGAAAATATTTGAGGAGATTATAGTCGAAAACTTCCCTACCATGGCAAAGGAAATAGCCACCCAAGTCCAGGAAGCGCAGAGAGTCCGAGGCAGGATAAACCCAAGGAGAAACATGCCAAGACACACAGTAATCAAATTGGCAAAAATTAAAGACAAAGAAAAATTCTTGAAAGCAACAAGGGAAAAACAACAAATAACATACAAGGGAACTCCCATAAGCTTAACAGCTGATTTCTCAGCAGAAATTCTACAAGCCAGAGGGAATAGCATGACATAGTTAAAGTTAAAGGGAAGTGGTGAAAGGGAAGAACCTACAACCAAGATTACTCTACCCAGCAAGGATCTCACTCAGATTCGATGGAGAAATCAAAGCTAAGAGAATTCAGCACCACCAAACCAGCTCTACAACAAATGCTAAAGGAACTTCTCTAAGTGGGAAACACAAGAGAAGAAAAGGACCTACAAAAACAAACCCAAAACAATTAAGAAAATGGTCATAGGAACATACATATCGATAATTACCTTAAACGTGAATGGATTAAATGCTCCAACCAA
>NW_020175018.1:14892942-14893903 GCF_003031525.2 Neophocaena asiaeorientalis asiaeorientalis | reverse complement strand
CCTGGAAGAAATGGACAAATTCTTAGAAAGGTATAGCCTTCCAAGACTGAACCAGGAAGGAATAGAAAATATGAACAGATCAATCACAAGTAATGAAATTGAAACTGTGATTAAAAATCTTTCAACAAACAAAAGTCCAGGACCAGATGGCTTCACAGGTGAATCCTATCAAACATTTACAAAAGAGCTTACACCCATCCTTCTCAAACTCTTCCAAAAATTGCAGAGGAAGGAACACGCCCAAACTCATTTTATGAGGCCACCATCACCCTGATAGCAAAACCAGACAAAGATACTACAAAAAAAGAAAATTACAGACCAATATCACTGATGAATATAGATGCAAAAATCCTCAACAAAATACTAGCAAACAGAATCCAACAACACATTAAAAGGATCATACACCACGATCAAGTGGGATTTATCCCAGGGATGCAAGGATTTTTCAATATAGGCAAATCAATCAATGTGATAAACCATATTAACAAATTGAAGGAGAAAAACCATATGATCATCTCAATAGAATGATCATCTCATTCTCAACAGATGAAGAAAAAGCTTCTGACAAAATTCAACACCCATTTATGATAAAAACTCTCAAGACAGTGGTCATAGAGGGAACCTACCTCAACATAATAAAGGCCATATACAACAAACCCACAGCAAACATCATTCTCAATGGTGAAAAACTGAAAGCATTTCCTCTAAGATCAGGAACGAGACAAGGATGTCCACTCTCACCACTATTATTCAACATAATTTTGGAAGTCCCAGCCACGACGATCAGAGAAGAAAAAGAAATTAAAGGAATACAAATTGGAAAAGAAGAAGTAAAACTGTCACTGTTTGCAGATGACATGACACTATACATAGAGAATCCTAAAGATGCCACCAGAAAACTACTAGAGCTAATCAATGAATTTGGTAAAGTTGTAGGATACAAAATTAATGCACAGAAATC
>NW_020175018.1:14878257-14892453 GCF_003031525.2 Neophocaena asiaeorientalis asiaeorientalis | reverse complement strand
TGGCGGGGTGGTGGGGGTGGTGGTGTGATGAATTGGGCGATTGGGATTGACATGTATACACTGATGTGTATAAAATAGATGACTAATAAGAACCTGCTGTATAAAAAGATAAATAAAATTCAAATAAATAAACAAAAATATAGATCAGTGGCTTTCAAACTTTTCTTTATACAACCCACAGCAAGACGCATATTTTACTCAGAGTACATGTATGTGTGTTTGTGTAAGCAACTGAAACAAAAGTTTTACCAAACCATATCTTTCTTATAGTTTCATTAAAAAAAAAAAAAAAAGTTAACGTCTCTAAGAAAATTTGAGCTAGCTTAAAGCATGGGCCACCGTAAGTGACAAGACCCAAAGACATGACTGAGCAGCAGCAGGTCTGAACAAGAGCTGGAGGGTCAGCTGGGTTAAGGAGACAGAGAAAGGCTGTAGCAGAGCCCTTCACACTCAGTCAAGGACTCAGATCCCTGCCAGGATTCCATGTTTCTCGTGTGGGAGACCTACAGTTTAAGCCCCAGTTGCCAGCTCCGCAGCAAACATAAAGATGCTGGAATGCAAGGTACAGGATACACTGATAAGGTCCCCTTCCTGCAAGAAACCTCTCATCGCCAGCTCATCCTCTGCAGATCTTCTCCTCTGAAATACACAAAGAGATGGCCACGTTACGGAAGTCAGATCCTAAAGGAAGACCTCTCTCCATCCGTCTCTTCTCTTTCACTTCCTCCCGAGACCTCTGAAGGCAGCCACAATGTTCACACACCAGGGTAGGTAAGCGGTACCACTGAAGGAAGACAAAGTGACAACCACTAATTTCCGTCTTACAGACCTTCCCACGGCTCCTCTTGTCCTTCCTCTGAATGATATTCAAACTCCTTACGTGATATTCAAAACCCTCCCAATCTAGACCAGGGCTTTTCCGTGCTTACCTTCTGTGGCGGCCCTCCACGCTCCAGCAGAACCAGACTGCCTCCAGCTTGACTGTATCTTCGCTCACACATTTCCCTTTATCTCAGATTCCCTGAACTCATCATTAAAATTCTACCCATCCTTCAAGGATCAACTCCAACACTCATCTTTCCTATGAGCTTCTCTCCGGGAGCTTAATCACTCCTTTTGTACAATCACACGCTTGTTTATTCTTGGACTGCTGGGTATTCAGACCAGTTATCTCATATCCCCTGCTAGTCTAAGCTCTTTCAGGAACTCAGTCGTGCCTCCTGGATCTTGGCATTCTCCAGAGAGCCTAGCACAGTGAGCCTCTCTATAGATAGATGCTGGCCTGAAGGTAAAGCGGAACCACTGCATTTTATAAAAGGAGGCAGCTTAGGTCCTGTGGTTGTCTGGAATAATCAAATGCCACTCAATTCACGGAAAGCTAATCTAAACACAACTTTTCAAGGAACACTTTCACTGAGCAAAGCTGATACACCCAGAGAAGGAAAATTATTAGCACCAAGCATCTGAGAGCTTCTCTCAACTCTCTTTTGGGATCGCTCCCCATGGACATTCCAGATCCTACCATATACCGGTTGCTGCCTAAGTTGGGAGGCCTGGGCCAAGTGAAAAGCCTGTGTGTACATCAAGGCAGCAAACTTCACAGCAGACAAACAGGAGTAAAGGTGGCAACCTCAGGGTAAAGCAAAGTTCTCTGGTGGAGCAAAGGACCCCAGAGCTCTCGCCAGCAAACTATACAGTCCCAGCCGCAGACCCTTACCAGCTCTCCTCCGGGAAGGTTCATGGATGAGAGAAGCAAGACTGAATCCAGCCTGGAGTTGGTCTCCACCTTCCACCTCTTCTGTTGAACCTACAAACAAAGAAACCCCACACCTGGACACATACGCCAGGGGCCAGAGCTCACACTGTAAATGACCAATAATTCCAAATGTAACGAACTGTTTACATCAAAGGTCACAGGAGAGCCAAACACAACGAATGCCTAGTTCGCATAAGTGCGTATAGAATGACTACGCCATTCATCAGATCACCAGCCTGCTTTTACCTTGTGAAAACCAATCAGGTAGACTTTACCTCTGTGATTCTCCCCACTACAATGTCTCCCACTTCACCATTATACCTGAAAGATGAAACAGAAGGCCCTCCATCAGTGAAAAGACTTCATTACAAGACCAAGTTACCGTGTGAGATTTCAGTTAAACAGGGGCGAAGGCCTTGACGAGGCGCCACATTTAGTAAATTCACATAGTTGTGCTCTTTGGACTTATTCTCAGGAACCGATAACATCAAACGTCCTGTATGTATAAAGTCTCCATTGACTAACTATTCTTAAACCAGTTACTGCAAATAGTTCATCAAGCCTGAAACCCCGATTTTGTTAATTACATGAAAATGAGGGACTTCCCTGCGGTCCAGTGGTTAAGACTCTGCCTTCCGATGCAGGAGGTGCGGGTTCAATCCCTGGTCGGGGAACTAAGACCCCACGTGCCGTGGGGTGTGGCCAAAAACTTAAAACAATAAATAAAAAGAAAATGGTAAGCATGGAATCTTTTCTGGTGGGCTCTGGAACACAGATGGGTTCTGCGTCAGCCAGAGGAGGAGAAAGGAAAATGAGACAGGACGCCGCCCAAACCAGCCTGCTCACTGTACCCCCACCCACTGGCTGCCTATCTCAGGCCCCTCTGCTAGTTCCTCATCCCAATTCTAATGATGACGTGTCCCGTGCCGAAGGCGCAGTCCCTGGACCTCTTCTCTTTTCAGCCCATACTCACTTGGTGACCTCATCCAGCCTAATGGCTTTAAATACCAGTGATGAGTATACCACTCCCCTCAATTCCAGAGTCTAGTCAACTGCTGGCTACCCAGCACCTCCATTTACGTGACTAATAGGAATTTGCAAAAGTAACACACCTACAACAAAGCTTTCCAGCAGCCCCCTTCACTCCCCCATAGCAAACTGAAACTCTCCCAGTTGTCACGAGCTCAGGAAATGGCAACTCCACCCCTCCAGTTGCTCAAGCCACAATCCTTGGAGGAACGCTTGATCTCTCTCAATCTCTCGCTCTCTGTCTCTCTCTCTCTCATGCTCCAGGACAAGTCCAGCAGCAGATCCTACTACCTCTACCTTTACAATATAGGCAGAAAATAAAAGGCATCCAAATTGGAAAGGAAGAATATCTCTTCTCACAGACATGATCTTATATACACAAAATGCCAAAGAATATAAAGTCCAACAAATTTTCATGATTAAAAAAACACTCAGAACACAAAACATACTCAAAACAGTACATTAATCTGTCTCCCTAGCCCTGTCCCTATCCCCCCACCTCCCCGGCCACCCACAGCAGCCAGAGTGATTTTATTAAAACAGAAGTCAGATCATGTCCCTCCTCTGCTCCACCTCCTCCAGTGGCTTCCTAGATTTCACAAAGTGGAAGTCGAAAATGTTTACTGTGGCTACAAGGCAGACAGACTGCCCACCTCACCTCTCTGCCTGCACCTGCTCCTACCCCACTGGCTTACATTCTGGGGCTAACCTTCATTGAGCCCTTCTAGGTAGGAGGCTCTGCGTAAGTACTTTACATGCACTGTTTCAATGAATTCCAATGAAAATCCTACAAGGTAAGTCATGCTAGGTCTCATTTTGCAGAGGAGGGAACCAAAGTTTGGAAAGGTCAGGAAACATAGGGAAACTTCTGAAGCCCGCGCTTACCTGTAGTCATCTATACCCTTCCTATAGCCATGTTCCCCAAATCCCAGACCTACAGAATGATACAGCAGGCCGGGATGGGGATGGAGGGTATGTCGTGGCAGAAAAGACCTGGCTGTGCAACTCGGATGCCACAAGAGAATACACACCTTTTGTTCTCACCTGGTTTTCAAAGCTTTCACGCAGACCAACTTGTTTACTCTCTCCACAGAGCCAGCCACAGATGCAATGAGCTTCTCTTCCCCCATATAGGTCCCATGGCCCCTGTTGCAACAGGAAGATACAAAGAATACCAGGGTAACACTTGAGGTGACCTCTCGCATCAAGACCAATGTGTTCCTCAAACCTAACAGACTCCTCCTGCCTTAAGGGCAGGCTTTTGCCCTGGTTGCCATCTCTTCCTAAAACACTCCTTCTTTAGACAGCTACATGGACATCTCCCTCATTCTGCTCAAGTCTATTCAAATGTCACTGTCTCCACCAGCCCTTCCTCGACTATCCCATTTATAACCGTCACCCACCCTGCTGCTGCCACCACTACCATATCCCAACTACGCTCCACTCACCCTGCTTGGCTTTTAATTTTTTCTATTGCATTTATCGCCAAACATTCTGAATAACGTATTTGGTTGTTATGCTTACTGTTATCTGTCTCTCCCAAAAAGAAAACAAACTTCACCAGGACACTGATTTCCACTTTGTTCACTGTTGTACCCCAAGCACACATATACTGAACGCGTGAATAAAGGACTGACTCTTAAGAGATCCAACAACCCCAAACTAAGAGGTTAAAGGGCAACTGTATAAATGCTGTACCTCTCCCGTATGTACCAGTGTACCCCCTCCCCCCAAAAAAGTCTGAGATAACCACTAGTATTTCTCTATGATGGTGACAGAACGGTGAGTTTTGCTTCTTTTCGTAATCATTACCCAATTTAATCCTCACAGCCTTATCGAATAGTTAATGTTATTATCACCAGTTTACAGATGAGGAAACTGACCTCGGAGAGACAGTACAGCCAATACTATTGTGATGGCAGCAGGACTCGAACTCCAGCTGTCCAACTCAAGAGCCTGCCCTCTTAACGACCACATACGGTACTGCCCTCAGTTTCAAAGGCGGGTATTTGAGTACATATAACAATGTATTTGTACGCCCTAAGCCCAAACAATGACTCGTTCCAAAACCGTAACCCCTGGCTAGGAGACGACGCTGAGGGATAAGAGGGCCAAGTCAAAAACGCCCACCGTCTCCCCGCCGAAAACTGTTAAGAGGCCCCGGCTCCTAACCCACCCCAGTTTTCCAAGTCCTCAACGAGGAAGGCTCAGGATCTGGGCCTCAGGCAGAGGACCCACGAGTCGCGGCCACCAGAGATCAAGAGAGGAAGGTTTCGGGAGACTGGGGCAAACGCAGACAAGGACACACAAGATGCAGGGAGTACGAAGTCCGAAGCCTAGAAACCTAGGCGACTGAGATGCTCAGCAGATGTGTCCCGGGTACCACGGGAACTTAGATGCAAGAGAGCACGGGCCCGGGTTTCACGTGGAGAGCAATGTAGCCGCCCCTTGTGGCCCAGAGTCCCCCACGTCCCCACGTACCGCATGAAGCCTGTGTCCGTGGTGATCGTGTCCCCCGGCACTACCAGGTGTTTTTTCGTCTCACGGCCCAGGCTCTCGCTAAGAGGCTTGCGAGCGACGGGAAGCCTCATCTCCATCGCCATCTTGACGCTAATAACCTGCGCAGGCGCAGCCCGACTCGGAGTCGCAATATCCGCCTCCGCAATTCCCGTCCTTCGCTCTTAGGGGCGGGGCAGGGCGGGGCCTCAGAGGAGCGGCCAATGGGAACTCACGGTCTGGCTGCCATATTGACTATTGCCAACCATTAGGTTAACATGAAAGGAAGGAAGGAGTCGAGTTGCCATTTTTATTATTGGCTCACCAAAACTCTCTTGTACTCGTCATCCCAGTTGTTTTACAGGGTTAGAGATAATTGAGAAATGGGCCTCAGAGTTTCCTTCCAACTCTAAGCTGCTAAAATCTAATTTTGGGAGGAGTTCCCTGGTGGCACAGTGGTTAAGAATCCACCTGCCTAATGCAGGGGGACGCAGGTTTGAGCCCTCGTTCTGGAAGATCCCACATGCCGCAGAGCAACTAAGCCCATGTGTCACAACTACTGAGCCCGTGTGTTGCAATTACTGAAGCCCGTGAACCTAGAGCCTGTGCTCTGCAAAAAGAGAAGCCCCTGCAAGGAGAAGCGCACGCACAACCATGAAGCTTGTTGCAATTAGAGAAACCTCACGGGCAACAATGAAGAACCAACAAGGCCACAAATAAATTAATTAATTTTTAAGAAGTCCTTATCTTAAAAAAAAAAAAATCTAAATTTTTGGGTATGAGATTGCCCAGAGGATCAGGAGGTAGGATATACATAAAATACCATTTGGACAGAGAGAAGAGCCCCTTTTCATACTGTTACTAGTGGCCCCTGTGTTCTACATACTGCTGCCTCGTGGGCGCTGGTTCAGCACCAACCATCACCTACACCCCCAAACAACGCTCCATGTGCTGTTTCCATTCTTTCTTAAGTGAGCTAATTTCCCTAGTATTTCTTTTGAAAGAACAAGGAACCATCTGAGACATTCAAACCTTGCCAGAAGGGTGTATTTGGCAGGGAGGACAAATGCACACATAATACGAAGATCTTCGCTTGTATTTACTCATACGGTGAATTGAGCCAGGAGCTATTCTAAGGGTTCCGTGATGAACAGATAGATGGATGTGTGGCTTTATCTCTGGGCCAGGAGCATTTCCCTCGTTTCTCTCCCTGCTTCCCACTACCCTCTCCCTCACCTTTCCCCTGCATGGTTTATAGCATCCACAACAGACTGAGTTTCAACCTCAGGGAACTAGAGATGATAACTCTTCATGCACAGAGACTCTAAAGAGGATTCAATGAAGTAACTTGTGTCGGCACCACACATTGAGCCCAGTAAATCAGGTCTGCTGCCTCCTGAAGGTCCAACAGACCAATAGATTGATAAATCTCCAAAAGGACAGCATTTCTTTCACCTAAGCACGACTCACAAACTACACTTGTCAAGAAAGCCAACCCTGTGAGACAGTCAATGATATAAATTCTAATGCCCCACAGGTCATGGGTAAGTGGACAGGCCAGACACTTGCCCTCCTCCTTGCCTGGAGGAAGGGGCTAGAGCCAAGAAAGCATGAGAAGGGTCCATATGTGGAGTCTGGCCTCAGCCAGAAGAGGGCGGTACTGTCCTTTGAACCAGCATAGCTCAGTCCGCTAGGCAGCTAGGCCTGGGAGTGCCCCTAGACCAAGGCTGGGGTATAGTCTTGACATCATTCAGTTTCAAGGAGGGATGGACATAACGTTAACCCCTCCCATTCTCACAGCACTTACATTTAGGGAGCTTGTCACAACGTTGGGATTATGGATCTGTCTTAGTGTAGTGGCAGATTCAGTGTTTGGTGAGAGCTCACTTCCTGGTTCAGATAGCTGTCTTCTCCCTGTGTCCCCACATGGTGGGCGGGGCTGGGGACTCTCTGGGGTCTCTTTTATAAGACACTAATCCAATTCATGGAGGCTCCACCCTCATGACCTAATCACCTCCCAAAGGTCCCACCTTCTACTACCATCAACTTGGGGTTAGGATTTCAGTATATGAACTTGGCAGGGGGACATAAACATTCAGTCCATTGTAGGTACCTTCTTAAAGAGGAGGAAACCGAGGCCCAAAAAGGACTAGAATTCATATAGCAATTGGTAGCAGGGCCATGTTCCTTCAGACTGCACCTGCTTTACCCTAGAGCCACAAGCCCACATGGGTCCTTGGCTGAATGCTTTACAAACATTACGTTATGAATTCCTTATACTCAGCCCATCTTGGACATAGGCATTGCTATCCTCGATGGACGTTTGGGGCCACTGAGTGCACATCCTTAAGGGGCTTGTTAGAAATACAGATTCCTGAGCCCAGATTTAGGCACTGGGGCTCTGCAAAGTGGGATCCAGAAATCTGTGAGGGTGTCTTAACTCCCAGTGTGATTTTTTTTTTTTTTTGCGGTACGCGGGCCTGTCACTGTGGTGGCCTCTCCCGTTGCAGAGCACAGGCTCCGGACGCGCAGGCTCAGCGGCCATGGCTCACGGGCCCAGCCACTCCGCGGCATGTGGGATCTTCCCGGACCAGGGCACGAACCCGTGTCCCCTGCATCGGCAGGCTGACTCTCAACCACCGCGCCACCAGGGAAGCCCCTCCCAGTGTGATTTTAATTGCTGATCAGGTCTAACATTCACCACTTCTTCCCATATCCTTCTACCTCCCCATCTGTGCATGTCCAGGGTCATCTCCCCAAGCCGATCAATGTCGTCTCTCACCTGGGCATCACCACCTAACTCAGCTCCCTAATTCTGTGTTTGCCCCTCCTACCACCCAATTTCCATACAGCAGCCAGAGGGAGCTGAACTTATCTACGGAACAGAAAGAAACCCACAGACATAGAGAACAGACTTGTGGTTGCCAAGGGGGAGGGGGAGAGTAGGAGAAGGATGGGTTGAGAGTTGGGGATTAGCAGATGCCAACTATTATATATAGAATGGATAAACAACAAGGTCCCGCTGTATAGCACAGGGAACTACATTCAATATCCTGTAATAAACCATAATGGAAAAGAATAAAAATTAATAAATAAGTCTTTTAGGATACTCATAAATAAATAAATAAATAAAAACAGATCAGATTAAACCACTTCCTTGCTTAGAACACTTCTGGCAGCTTCCCTGTACACAAGAATGAAATCCAAACTCGCATTTGCCTGGCTCTGCCCATCTCTGACCTAACCTGCTCTATTACTCACTACAGACGCTGCAGCCAGAGGCGCTGGCCCCAGGACCTGCGTGCTTTCGGTGCTCTCTGCATGGAATGCTCTTCTCCCAGTCTTCGTGTAGCTGGCTGCTCTCCCTCACTTAGATCTCCGCTCAGATATCACCTCCTCAGAGAGGCCTTCCCTGACTACCTTACCTGGAATAATCCTCAGTCCCTCTTTTACCACTTGATCCTGTTTTATTTCTTGTCACTGAATTTTCTTATTTGTTTTTTTTGTTTGTTTGTTTATTGCAGTCTTCCTCCACTAGAATGGGAATACTCTGAGAATAGGGCCGTTATCTATTTTGTTCATCTGGTACCTAGAGGGCAACCGTAAAACATTTGTCGAAAAAATGACATATATTTACTCACCATGTATCTTCCCCACAGGGTATAAGTCCTGCAAATGCCCAGACTTTTTGTTCACTGTCCAGTCCCTAGCACTGTCTGGGTACAGAGTAGGCCCTTTTATTAACCATATCTTTGATGGTAGTCTGATGTTTGGACGTTTTGGGGCCTCCCGGAGCCTGGAAGGACTGCCCCTTCCAGGGTTAGCTGATCCCTAGAAATGGTAAACAGCTGGCCCAGGAATGTGCCTTTTGAATGCAAACCAATCAGTCCAGAGCCCATGCCCCCTACCACCTCTTTTACGGGGCTCTCAGACTCTGGACCCCTATGCGCCTGCCCTAATCCCCCCAGGGCCCCGTAGCAGACAACTAGGGACAGGCCCTGTGCCTCAGAGCCTACTGAGATTATTCAAACCAGCCAATCCTAAACCTGCTTCCCCTGCTCCTTCCTTTTGCAAACCCTAGCAAATGCTCTTTCCCACATTTTCTCCTCATTCCCGCTGCCTTCTGATCGGCCCCCCATGTTCTTCCCCATGTGGCTCTGCGTGGTGTGCCATGCCTCCTGTTTCTAGGCAATCTTAAGTATGATGAACTTCTCCCTTCAGGACAGTCATTTCCATGTTTGCATGTCTTACCATACTTGATTAAAACAAATCCCGGGTACCCTTAGAACAACACTCAATAAATGTTTGCGGAACGAATGAATAAACTTATTCGGCAAGCATTTCTGGAGCATTTTCTGCCCCAGGCAACAAGGTGCTCTGTCAGGAGCTCAGGGATGGTGGGGGGGGAGGGCAGGGGCAGGAGGACAGAAAAGGCCTCCTGACAGCAGTGGCAGGCAGATGAGTGAGCCTTGAAGGAAAGGAACTACTGACACTGGGGAGTGGGTTGAGAGGGACAGATGAACTTCAAGTGAAAGTAAACAACAAGGAAATCTTGAAAAGTGTGAAAACAGAGGCAGCAGGAACCCTCTGGCCCTGAGCTCTTGCCCGATCCTGATCTACCCACTGGCTTCACCTGTGTTCCATGAAATGGTAAAAGTAACTGCGGCTTAGTGGGATCTTAGTTCCTTAACCGGAGATCGAACCCGTGCCCCTGGCAGTGGAAGCATGGAGTCCTAACCACTGGACTACCAGGGAATTCCCTTTTTTTTTTTTCTTCAGAAAATTTCTATTCGGAGATGTGCACAAAGATTTCTGCCCAAGGACCCTTATCAAGGTATTGCCTTCTCCTGAAAACATAGAAATAGCCTTGATGTCTGTGGCAGTTTTTAAACATGCCCACAGAATTTTTGCTAAGTCTTCAATTAAGAAGTGCAGTCAGTGCCTCTTGCATCTGGGCAGGCTTGGGACTGCTTCGATAGCTAGCGCATGTCAGAAGTGCCTCTACGGGACTCCAAGGACCGGTCAGAATAGACCATGCAGCTTCCACCTGGTTCTCCTGCAAACACCTGCCCCTGAAGCCCTGAGACAACATGCACGACGTCTGACTTCCCTGAGGCAGCCATGTTGTAGGAAGCAGTCAGGATGGGTGCTAACCAGCCACCATCCATAACCTTTCCCACCCCTCACGGTCACACATCCCAGCAGACCAGATCCAAGGTGGGAAGGAAGCTGAAAGTTTAGGATATCTGTTCTTCCACTTCAAGGGATCTGAGGATAATGGCTATAGGAGAGGGCAGGAGAAGAGGAGATGGACAGCTGCCTTAGATGCCCTCTGGGGGATGTCCAGTGAGGTAGGTGATAGAAGCAGCTACAACCCTTCTTACCCACCAAAGGCATCCATATGCTAACAGCATCTCCCATTTATTGAGCACTTACTACGTGCCAGATACCAAGCCATGTACTTTATTCATTTATTTATATTATCCCACTTAATCCTCACAGTATCCCGAGGAGCTAAGTATCAGCCCATTTTTCATTTGAGGAACTTGAGACACAGAGCCATTAATTGACTTGCCCAAGGTCACACAGCTAGTGAATGGCCGAGCAGGGTTTCAAACACAGACCAGTGGCCTCTATCTAGAATCCTCTACACCTGGAGGTCCTGAACCATGCAATAAAAAAGGCATAAAAGGCATCTTGATTGAAAAGGAAGACATAAAACTGCCTTTATTCACAGACAACCTGATCGTGTACATAGAAGTCCTAAGGAATCTACCCCAAAAACCTACGAGAATGAATAAGTGAGTTTTGCAAGGTTGAAATCTACAAGGACAATTTACAGTGCTGGTCTACACTGCATCCCTATGGGATACGCAGCAAGCCCTTCTGGCCGAATCTGCAGGCTGACTGGGAGGTGGTGTGGCCGGCTGGTCATGAACATGGCTTCTAAGGTCAGTTGCCATGGCGAAACCTGCTCTGCCACTCATTGGCTGAGTGACACGGGCAAATGACTTCCTCTCTGCCACAGTTTTCTCATACTTCAAATGGACTTTAATAGAGCATGGGGGAGAAACAAGAAAAAAGAGTACCAAGCTCATGGGTTCACGGGGAGGATTCCTGGAAAGCACGCATGTAAATCTCTAAACCCCAAAATGACTGTGACTGTGTTTGCATGCCTTTGTGGGGAGAAGGGGGCGTGCACTCTTGGGAAAGGGGCCCGAAGCCTCTTCTAGGAATGGGAGCAAGGTAGATTAGGCTTTGAGTACCAGGCCTCCCACCAGCGTGCAATTCTTCAGAATGATGATTCCTATCTGCTCATCCTAGCATCTCCAGCGCCCGCACACTTCTGGAGGAGAAACAGGTCAGCAGCCAGCAGAGCACATGCACTTTCGTCTGCAATTACAGCCTGCTGCCACCAGGTGGGTTCTGGAGCCCGCGCTGCGGCCCTGTGAATTGTAGCTGAAACTTCACAGAATTACCTACAGAGAGCCATTTAGATTTTTGATCAAGGGCCCCACTGACTTCTCTGAAGTCTGACACCTGCACTGCAGTGAGAGAAGGGTAAGGCCGGGGGCCACCAGAGGCATCTGAAGCCTCATGGTGAAGAATCAAAGGAGAGGCAAGATGTGTAATGGGAGGAGGGGTAGTACAAAGGGTGACATCCCCCACTAGCCCAAGGAGGAAACCCCAGACCCTAGATGGGACCTACCAGTGAACACATCAAGTGTACATCTCTGCCTGTGCCCCCATCTGCCAGGGTGCAAGACCAGTCCCCCAAAGTATGCGGTCTTTGGGAATACCCGAAGCTCCAAACGGGGATGGTCTGTGTGTACAAGTGTGAATTCCAGTGTCTTCAGGGGTGTGTGTGTGTGTGTGTGTGTGTGTGTGTGTGTGTGTGTACAGCTAGACGAGGGTGCACAGAGAGGTGTGCCTGAGGGATGTCAGTGGGTTGGAAGGGTGACAGCCTCACAGCCTTACATGCCGGAGCACAGGTGAGAACTCACACTTCCCAGTTTGTACACCTCCTCCTAGTCAGGAGGTCCTGGAGAGGAGAGCCAGGGCCTGGCCCTACATTGATGGCCTCCTTGCTCTTTGGTCTTCCTCAAGGAGGGTCTGGAAATGGGTGCCCAGAGCATTTGGAAATTCTAGGCTTTGGGAGTGCACTTGGCGCCCATCATGGTCCACCCACACTGGCTGCTTAGATTCCTCAAGTTGTCCATGAAAATGAAAAAAAAAAAAAAAGTAAGTAAAGATTTGGGGGCAGTAACAAAGCAAGACACTGATATTTGAGAGTCAGCTGGAAACCATGAGGAATCTGCCAGCCCCTTGGGAGATTTCTGATTGCTCTGTGCTGTGGTCATCTCTCTGGGAGCTGACACCCAGTTGTGCCAAAGGTGACTTTCAAAACCAGTAAGTGGGGCTTCCCTGGTGGCGCAGTGGTTGAGAGTCCGCCTGCCGATGCAGGGGACACGGGTTCGTGCCCCGGTCCGGGAAGATCCCACATGCCGCAGAGCGGCTGGGCCTGTGAGCCATGGACGCTGAGCCTGCGCGTCTGGATCCTGTGCTCCGCAACGGAAGAGGCCACAACAGTGAGAGGCCTGCGTACCGCAAAAAAACAAACAAACAAAAAAAGGTAAGTGGAACAACTCTTCCTGCCCCCTCTCCAACTTCTAGACATTTTTCCTTTTCCATATTTCCTTTTCCTTTTCCATATTTCCTTTTCATGCAGACAAAAGCGTCAATCCATTCAGATGCTAAGTGATAAATGTTCCAAGTAATTTTTATTTTAGAATACAAGAGAGGTACAAATGTATTTACAGTTGTACATATACAATCAAATAATATATATCACAGTTTCGTAAATATCATTTTAGATAAATATTTACAAAGTTAAAGTGACCATTTTCTGGAAGTAGAACACAAGTTTTTGAAAATTCTATACATTTTGTACTTTTCATTAATATCATAATAGTTTATTTTACAAAACGCCCTACAGGAATTCTAGTAAATGACTGCAAGGTGGGAAAGGCGACACCAGAGGGCGCCCACGGCCGGAGCTTGGGGAAACTTGGGCCAGAACAAGGGCGGAACCTCCCGGGATCCCGCACAGCTCGGAGATGCTTTCCGGGCTGAGAAGCCAGTCTTGGCCTCCTCGGGTCGGAGAGTGGCGAGCAGGGGCGGGAAACTTCCTCTTCCCAAGCTTGATGTCAGGGCTGAAGGGGAGGAGGCATTGGTCCAACTCTCTCATTTTACAGACAGGGAAATGGTAAACGGAGGCCCAAAGAAGGGCTGGGCCTTTCCCGGGGTCCCCATAGTGGATTTCCGTTGTGCCTCCATTCTCAGCGTACCTGGCACATTTGTGCCTCGTCCATCCCCAAGGAGCCGACTTTCGGGGGAAGGTGGCCCGAAGGAGAGAAGGGCCCGCTGGCAGGGAAGGGCAGGTCTCTCCGGCCTCTTCTGGCTGCCCCTGAACCCCTTCAGTCCCCAAATCTCAAGGTCGCGTCCTTGAGCTCTGACATTGCAAGATACCAGTCTCAGAGGCGGGAGGAGGAGACGGATGCGTGCAGTGCCCGGGCCCGCTGCCCACAGGGGGACAGGGAGCTCCATCCCAACACGCAGCTGTCTGTGGGGGTGGTGAGGGCCTCCTTTCCCCGCTGAGGGCCCTCGGAGACTTTCGGTCCCCTCTCCTGGCACCCACCAGGGGGCTATCAGCCTGGACAGCCGACTCCACAAGAGAAGGGAGACTCAGGGGTGAGGCCGAGCATGGGGATCCCCTGAAGAGGAGGCGGCCGAGTAGCTGCACCAGCTGCGCGACCCGCGAAAAGGACGTCGCCTCTCAGTGTCCTCATCTGCGAAAGGGGGCGAAGAGTGTATGCCTGGGCGTCATTTCTGGGCGCACCTACAGCGCCGGCCCG
>NW_020175018.1:14865757-14878244 GCF_003031525.2 Neophocaena asiaeorientalis asiaeorientalis | reverse complement strand
TGTGCAGGCGCACGTGGTTGCGCAACGTGGACGACTGGCTGAAGCGGCGGTTGCAGAAGCGGCACACGAAGGGCTTGTCCAGCGTGTGGATGCGCATGTGCGAGCGCAGGTTGCTGCGCGAGTTGAAGCCGCGGTGGCAGATGACGCAGCGCATGCGGCCCGAGGTGCCAGCCGCCGGGTCCGCCGGGTGGAAGTCCTCTGGCCGCGCGGGCGGGGCCCGGGGGGGTCAGGCGGGGAGGGGGAGAGAGAGAGCAGCCTCGTTAGAACCCGCGCGGCCGCGGCCTGGTCTCCCCGTACCCCTCCCCCACGTGCGCCCCTCCCAGGGCCCAACCGCCTCAGATCGTTGGGTGGCCACTGCGCAGATTGCTGGCGCTGGCAGAGGGGTGGTAGGGGCAGCAAGAGACCTGGCCTGGGATCAAATGGGAGCTGGACTCCAGACCATGCTACGAGATCTCAGGGACTTAGTGACTTAGCTTCGGGAAACCTCAACTTTCTCATCCGTGAAATGGGAAGCTACTACGACCTCACGGGGCTATGCACGACTACACGAGATGATCACAAAAAACTGACGTCTTTGAAGATTACTCTGTGTTGATCACTTTACCTGCCTGAGACCGGATATGGGGAAGTACCAGTTTTATAGGTAACCTTCCATCAATGGTAGCCACTGTTATAACTCCTCCTCTCCCCCCAAAACCTTTCATTTATTCATCCCACAAATATTCACTGAATGCCAACTATGTACCAGTGAACCGCACCTCACTTTTCTCATCCCTGAAATGGAAGTAATAATAGCATCACGCCCAAAAGGTTGCTGTAAGGATCAGAGAAATGGTTTGTGAAACATTCGCTGCAGAGCAAGCGCTGGATAAACAGTAGCTCCTGAGCCTCAGGTTCATCCTCTAAAAATAAGGATAACCAAATATCACAAGGGTTTTATGAGGACCCATGTGGGATGACACCTGTAGAAGGTTTAGCCCAATACTTGGCAGGAAATAGGTCTTGAGCAAATGGTCTCTACCGTGATACCAGCGCCCCAGCCCACCCCTCTGCAGCACACACACAGGCGCACCCTGCTCTGCCTTCATTCAACAGGTTTATACTGAGCACCTGTTCTGGGCCAGGCTCAGCACCAGGGACAGGGCAGGGAAATGTGGACTGTGAACGCCGGAAGGGAGCTTAGAGATCATCTCGCCCAACATCCTTCCTTTACAGGTGGGTAAACTGAGCCGTTTCCTAAGATTGCACAGCAGAACTGGGACTCAATCCAGTCTCCTACTGCCTGGCCCGTTGCTTCTCCACCACACGCAGCTGCTGCCTCCACCCAGTCTGCCCCCAGACAGTCTGTCTTGTCCAAAATCAGAACTGTCTTCCGTCTATGCCTGGACCATGGCAGCGGCTCCAGGGGCATTGGCCTCCTTGAACCAGTAAGTCCCATGTGCTTGATGGTGCTGGACGTGGAACCAGGGTCCCCAGAGGCCAGGAGCCTCCCTGCCAAACACACACACACACATACACACACACACACACACACACTCTCTCTCTCTCTCTCTCTCTCTCTCTCTCTCTCTCTCTCTCTCTCTCTCTCTCTCTCTCTGGCTTCCGTGGCTCCCTTGTCATTGTGGCCTCATGGGGACTACCTACCATGCTTGTTCTTTTTCTGCTCCTCCCCCAGCCCGGGCACACCAGGGATCCCCAGGAAGGTGTTGTGTGAGTTTCCATACCACACCAGCAGCTCCTGGTCTGGAGGGATCATCTGTAGGGAAGGAGGCAAAAGGAGATCAGGAATGCAGCAGCCCGGGGGCGGGGCGGGGGGGTTCCCTCACAGCCAGGAGGGGCTGTCCTGGTGCCCACCTTGGAGATGTGGCTACAGTCTCAGCCCCAAGAAAGGCACACTTGGGTCCCTTTCCTCCAAGCTATCCCCGGCAAGCTTCACAGACATGGAAGGCCTTGAGTTGCTCTGCCCCTCTGCCCCCCTCGGCCTGGACTTCTCGGTGTCTCTGTCCTGGCTCTGCTGCTGGGACCAGAGCTGTCTCCTGGCCACACAGGAGCTCCCAAACTGACAGTAATGGAACAGAAACCTTGCCGCAAGCAGAAGTAAAGGAAGAAGGAAAGCTAGAAAACTTTTCATTTCTCTCCGAGGGGAAGCAGAGTCAGCCAGCCCTCAGGTCTGTGGGGCTGAGCCAGACGTTCCCAAGGAGAGTGGCCTGCGGGGCACCCTGTGGTTCTCGGTTACACCCTGCCTGATGATGTTCTGGAAATATCTCTTATCCAGAGCAACCACGAGGCAGCGCCACGTCACATACCCTTCTCTCCCCATCACAGGGCTCTGCCTGACCCCCTGTTCGCAGCTAAAAAAGAAGCATTCAGTTCCGTGAACACCTCCACCTCCGGAAATACTGGGGCACACAGCCTTAAACAAGATCTGTTTGCCATGTCCTAGTCTATGGCAGAGAACTCCACAAATGGTGACAGGGCTCTGCTGCTCCCAGGGGAGGACTGCCCCAGGGACACGGTGCCCGCGGTCAGGAGGGAGGGCTTTGCAGTGACAATCCAGGGAGGCAGTGGAAGCCCTGCTCCTGAGGTGAGGCTGACCCCACCCTCTGGGACAGCCCAGGGGCCCGCCACACCTTTGGTGGAAGCCAGTTATTCCTCAAAGCAAAGAACCTTCAGGCTTCAGCCAGCTAGAGCAAATGAGAGAGGGGAAGGCCCATCGCCTCCCAAGGCCTGGACCCCGGAGGAGCTAGCTGTGGCACCCACCCTGGGGGTCACTCTCTGATCTGCCCAGAGAAAGGTGGATGCCGCCCCCCCACCCCGGGCAATGGCTGGATTGTTTTCCTGGTGGGTCTTCTTTTAGTTGAAGTACAAAAGATCACACAGGACTCCATCTAGGGCTGTCTGAAATCACACCAGAATAGGGCCCTTCTCCTTGGCCTCCACGGTCACAGAGAAAGTCCCCTTCCCTTCCCTTTTGTTCTGGCCTGAAGACCCCCAATCTGCTCGCCACACCTTCCTTCCTCTGGTCAGAGCCAGGAAGAGCCTCAGAGCATCACAGCCAGCCAGCCCTGCTGGACCCTGAAAGGAGAGGGAAGCAGAGACAGGAGGGGGTGGGAGAAGTGAAGCTCCAGGGGGCCTAGGCAACGTCCATCCTCCTAAGACTCAGCCAGGGGTCACTGTGCCCATTCCCAACAGACCCTACAGCCCATGGGGTGTCGCATCAAGCCTCAGGGACAGTGAGTGATGAAGAGCCGGGCAGAGGGTGCCACGCCAGCTCGGACTGACGGGGTTTAAATATGGAAAAACCAAATGCAGCCCCGGAACCCAAGGAAATTCAGGCAGTGCGTCAGAGAAAGCAGGCAGGTTAGAACCTGGCGCCACAGCAAGAGTCCTCGAGGCCCCTCTGGTCATTCATAGTCACGGCCGCTGTAAAGGAGGCCAGCGGGGGTCAGAGCTGGAGGCCCTGCTGGAGAAACGGTGGAGCTCAGAGAGTTTTGTGAGCCCCTTAGAAAAGAGGGAGATGGAGCTAAAATATTCAAGATAAATTCACCGTGAAGGAAGCTGCTGAGAGATGGTGCCGGTGGGCCCTCGGTCGCCAGGTCCCCGGGTGACCCTAGGCAAACGCTCTGTCTCTCTAAGCTTGTCTCCTCAAGTGAAGGGGGTGGAGAGCGTGATCCCTGAGGCTCCCCCAACTCTAAGACTCTGATTATGTCACCTCTGACATCGTCCCACCCCCTGGCTTCAATTCTCAGACGACACCAGATGTATATACATCACCGTTCTTCTAAAGCAACCAATCCCTTGTCCAACTGTCTGTACACGCCCCTTCCTTCCGGAGACCGTACTGCTGGGGTTCCTGGCTCAGGCCCTGGGCTCACACACGTCGGGGTCCACTTGGGCTCCCCACCTGCCGAGTGTGTCGCTTTGGGCAAGGTGCCTTCTGCCACCGGTCCTCAGTTTCCTCAACTGCAGAACAGGGACAGCCCCTTCTGTAGCCTCACAGGGCGCTTGTCCGGGCTCAACGGGGCCACGCACTTAAAGCTGTTTGTACTGTTTTCCGAGAGCTCATCAACCGCTCAGAGAGGCTGGCAGCCATCTCTGGGACATGGGGTCCTTCAGTGACCATCAAGAGCGCAGGCTGGGGACTTCCCTGGCGGTCCAGCGGTAAGGACCCAGCGCTTTCACTGCTGAGGGCCTGGGTTCAATCGCTGGTTGGGGAATTAAGATCCCACAAGCCGCGCGGCAAAAAAAGAAGCACAGGCTGGGCCCACATCCTCCCAGGACACCAGTGCCCCTCCGGTGCCACCTCTTCCCTGGCCCATCTGCCCGGGGGGGAGCACAGATGTGGGATGACAGGTTCAGCAAGTCGCCAGTGGGAGCTGCATCTCCACCCCCAGACATGCAGTCTGGGAATCAAATATCTAAGTCAACACCGGCCTTTTCATTTGAATTGACTAACAATTATTATTAAATATAAAACAGATATAACAGCAACAACAATCATGGTGGTGAATGAGAAGCCAGGAACGAATTCTGAATATTATTATTGAAAGTGGTGGTTGGGAATCCTATTTTTAAAAGAAGAGCTTTAATATTGACTGCTTCAATATAGGTTGAGTCATGTATTTACTAACACATTTTTCAAATGTACTAAAATTAATTTAACTAGTGCATTTAAAAAATTAAAACAGTGATACAGACACAAAGCAGTATATAAGGAAAAGTAACTCTCTCTCCCGCTCAGGGCACCCAGCCACTGTGGCCGGTTTTCTGCGCATCTTCCCTCAGAAGGGTTTGTCGTTTTGAGACCAGTTTTTTTTTTAATGCTGATTTAAGGTGCATGAGGAACAGCGTGATGGAGCGGAGTGACTTTCATTTTCTACAAGATGCAACTGATTTTTTAAGAATTAATGAGCACATATAATGTTTATACAAAAAAATATTTTTTAAAGAGAGAAAATCTATTAAAAAGAACCTACTAGAATTGAGAATGACACACATCCCCAGACAACAAGAAGCCTCCAGCTCTAAGGCAGAGCTGGGGAAGGCAGCCTCACCCGCACAGAGGCCGGGCACTGGAGTCTCTCTCTGCCCTTCAGAGCTCTGGGAAACCAGCAGCAGCTCCTGGCCTGGACCTCTGGCATCTGCTTGCTCCCGGACACCCCTCATGCAATGACCCCAGAGATGGAGACCAGGAGTGCCGGGGAGACCCACAGCCTCTTCCCTGAGATCTTAGTACCGTTGTCCAGAGGCTGCCAGGGTCCCATCAGCCAATCACCTAAGAGCAGAGAACGGCCACGGTGCCGTGCAGGCCTCCTCAGTAGCCCTGTTTCTTTATGGCCAACACTCTGGCCTGGCCCAGCCAGGGCTTTCCACGGGGGCTCGGAGAAGGAGAATCAGCTGCTCATCTACTTTTCTGGGGATCCGAGACTGGCTCAGGGTATACAATAAACACAGCAATTCCCAAAGAAATGAATCCTGTCCCATAAAATCCACATCATCAGGACACGGGGTGAGTATCAGCGCCTGACTCCTTGGTTGACAAATTATATAATCTCCCAGCCGGTGCCTCTTCACCTTCCCCGTTGGCCCAGAAGTTCTGTCCTGACCCATTTCTGAATTTTTATTATCAGTTGAAAACATCTGGGGCTTTTGGTTTGTTTTCCTAATACAAATTCATGTCACAGTATTGAACATGCTCCCAGGAGGCTCTGATGTCCTCCCCGTTCCCCGGTGGTACAGAAGCCCTTGTCTAGAAGGACCTCAGTGTCATCTGGACAAATATCAATTTCCATTGTACCACAGATGTCCCAACCCACCAATTAATAGAGTTCCAGCAAAGAGATATTGGCCAGGGAGGTCCCACGGCGTGGTGGCCAAGGGCTCCACCGTGGGGTCCCACAGGTCTGGATTCAAATCACAGCTCAACAATCTCCCAAGATCTCCCTGAACCTTAGTTTCAACGTCATTAAAACAGGGATAGTGATAGCACCAGACTGAGTGGATTCGATTTTTTCAAAGTTGCTAAGACCCTTAGCACGGTGCTGGTACGTGGTAACTGCTCCACAGACGGTAGCATCATTAATTATGCTTATTATTAAAAACCAAAGTGCCTAACTGCACCCACCGGTGAGTAAGATCAAAAGGAAAATGGTGCTTTGCCCTCATAGAGCTAAGAAAAAGAGAGATGGGGCTCTGAGGCTCCAGGGGAAAAAAAAAACCCAAAACAAACCTCAATTGCCTGGAATGAGAAGAAAAGCAGCTGGAAGACAAAGCCCACACTTCAGGGCACAGTCATTTGCCAAAACCTCGGGAGGGAAAAAGCCTGGGAATTCTCTTCCCAGTTCCAAAATGCAAAATTTTCATAGTTTATTCCTAAATCGTTTTCTTGTGTTGAGTTTTGGGGGTCAAAGTTCTTGCTTCCCTGGGGCAGCTGGTTTCTTTGCCGGTTTTGTTTTCTTGGGAGAAAAGGGTCCGTGTGTCCATTTTCAAACCAGCCCCCATCACCTGGAGAAAGACTTATTCATTCAACATTTAGTGCCCGTTTGCTATGTGCTGGGCACTTTCTAGAAATGTCATTTTAGGCACCTGAGGTTGAAGACAGCGAGGGGAGAGCCTGGGATAACATGTTGGTAGATCCGCCTAGGGATTCTGCACAGACTGGCCGGCCTGGAGACCCATCACCCTCGTCTCCGTTTGGACGGCTGTTAATTTTGTATTTGTGGGAAATTTTAGAGCAGCCGTAGTATATTCTGCTTACTGAATGAAGATGTTTCTTCTCACTTTTTTTTGGCAAGTAATGGGTTACTGTTATGAAATATACACACTGGTTCTGAGTGACGGAAAGATTAAGAAAACAGGTCACGGCACAGACCCTTCTTGGCTCACACACACGCACAGAACAAACAGCCCACGAATTCGAGAGGCGTCCAGGGAGTGGCCCGGAGCAGCAGAAATTCCTTCTGGACAAGCCCTGCTGCACGGTGCTCACACACACCTGGACACACAGCTGGTCCGGTAAGTGGCGTCTGACATTTTGACACATGGCTTTAAGAAAGTTGCCACCACGAAAAATGTACCTAACTTATTAAAAGTGAAGTGGGTGGTATTTTGTGTTTCCTTATTCGTCACTCCAGCACTCGGCTTGCTAACTCCGTAAAAGCATGAAGAGCTAAACCGGTGGGATCTACTTATCTTTTTTTTTTTTTTTTTTTTTTTTTTTTTTTTTTTTTTTTTTTTTTGTATCTACTTATCTTGATCATATACGGTAGATTTTCCCAACCCTCTTTTTTCAACTTAAATTCCTGATCAGATGTAGACGACTTTTAAAAAAATCTTATAGGGCTTCCCTGGTGGCGCAGTGGTTGAGAGTCCGCCTGCTAAAAAAAAAAAAATCTTATAATCTTAGATTCCTCCATGGAGACACACTTCAGCCACCTTGTCCTCCGACTCTGAATTTCTGTATAAACGTCTATTAATATTTCCTGACTCTGTTCAGCTCTCAGCCAGTGTGACCTGAACAGCAAGATGAGACTCAGGCCTCCGTATCTGACGCCGTGCGGAGTCCTTTTGCCAAAATCATATCAGCATCCTTACCATCTCTCCTGTGTGTAAGCACGTGTGTATGTGAGCGTGCGTGTGTCTGCGTGGAGGGATGGAATGATTGGGTGTCCCGCATCTCATCTGTTTCAGGGGGGCCGGGAAGCAGTGTGCAAATGTGAGGACGTGTGTGAGGTTGAGCGGGTAAAGAGGGGTGCTCTCTGCCAGGAGTGAGGTTCAGCCACACATGAGGCTGATCCTAGGATGTCTAATGGGAGGCCCTTGCTCCCATAGGGTGGCAGCCCAGCCAACAGTCTCAAGAAACACCTCTGTCCTCAGCCTGGGCCACCGTCAGTCCTATCCTCGCACTGTCCCACCTCACCTGAACCCCAGTCCAAGAACAGCTCACCTTTCTTTTTTTTTCTTTTGTGCCGCACAGCTTTCGGGATCTTAGTTCCCTGAGCAGGGATTGAACCCGGGCCCCGGCAGTGGAAGCACCGAGTCCTAACCACTGGACCGCCAGGGAAGTCCCAACCTTTCTTTACCCTTCTTGGTTCTCCTCGGGTCCAGCCCTTGGCTGGACCACACCAGGGCCCAGGCAAAGGCCATTCTGTTGTCACTCCTGGAAGGTTCCCAGGGGCCTGGTTATTGAGGGACAACTGTCCAGTGCCCCTCGGGGCCTTAGAAAGACATGGGGCTCTGAGTTACAGGAAGAAAACGGACTAAAGGAAAGGAGAGTCATTCTCTGGCCTGGGGCGGGGGGCTCCTTCAGAACACCCCCAAACTCAGCCAAGCCTAGCCGCACCCCAAGGGGCACCGTGCTTCTCCCTCCACAGAGGAGCAGAAGCGTGGGGTCCAGAGGACTATGGGGGGAAGAGCCCCACCACCCGTGCAGAGCGCTCGCCACCAACCTGTCACAGGGAAGCTGGGCTGCCTGCCCCCTCCTAGGCCCGGACGCTGAGCAAATGTCCTGCCAAGAGACAACGTGCAGGGAGGGTCCTAACAGCATGGCTGCCTCGGCTGCCACCGCCCGGCTACCACCACTCGGCTTGCTCTGTGCTATCATCGTCTCCCCAAACACTGTGAGCCTGTCTGCCTCTGCCCAAGCCTTTCCCCACTGGGGACACCTCCTTTTCCCATCCCGCCTGAACCTCTCCCTGCCCTGGGCCTGGCCAGCTCCTCTGACAGCCCCTCCCACCCACCACGGGATATGCTATTTAATCTCTCCCTTTCTCTCTCGTCGGAGAAGCTTCACCCAGCTCAGACATGAGTGTTAGCATCCCTCACAAATGCCCATGAAAGCCGCTGAGTCTGCCACTCATCAAGTGAGACCCAGCAAACTGTAGGTAATCACAGAATCCTCCCTTGTGGATTCAATACGTGAGCATTAAATACGGTAATGCACATACAGTGTCTAGGAAAAGCCTGACGCCACAAGTGATCAGGATGTGATAGCTGAGATTAGAGTCGCGTGTGGTCCACCCGTCACTGGTGACGGGCAACGCACAGCCAAAATGCTGCGGACACAACGCCCTCTCTCCCCCCCCAAATGCTTTCCCTGGGCCTCCTTCTGGTGTCTTTCCCTCTGTATTTCTATGGCTTCTCAACCCCAGCACCCCCTCAGCAGTTATCCGGGGACCCCAGTTGAGGTGCACATGCGATTCACGATGGCATAAAGTGGAAAGTTCTGTCCTTTCTGATCTACAGCAGAAAGCTTGCCCTGGAGGTCGTGCTCCCAGAGACAGGGGTGCATGGGCCTCCGTCCTCCAGCCTGGGCAGGGCCAGCTGGGCCAGCGCGTACGCCCCTCTCTCCACCTCAGCCCCCCGCCCCCGCCAGCTGCGCGCGCCGCCCCCACGTAGCAGCGCACACACTCACCTCAGCGGCTTTGTAGAAGATGCTGGTACCGATCTGGACCACCTCCAGGTTCTGCTCTTGTTCGTTACGTGCGCACTTGATGTAGGTCATCCAGCTTCGGTGGTCCTCCTGGCTGGCGTCGATGAAGTAGCGCACCGTGCCATCCTCGTTGAACACCTGCGCGCAGGTGAATCGGGGGCCAGGTGAGGCGGGGCTGTGTCCTGTGTGCCGCCCGTGGCTAGGGCTATAGGCCCCAGGCTGGGCACATCCACACGCGCTCTCTCTCTCTCCATCCTCACAACAGCCCCAGGAAGTGGACGCAGCTATTATTGTCTTGGTTTTCCAGCCGGTGAAAGGGAGGCTCAGAGCAGTTCAGTGCCCCGCCTGAGGCCAGCTGGCTAGAAGCGGCCAACAGGGAATCAGTCTCCAGGGCCCCACAGGCTCCTGCTGCCACGTCCTCCCCATCCCCAGATGCAAAGCATCTCCAAGAGATCACTGAGCACACAAAGTGATGTCCACTCCAGCTAGTTCTCCGAGGATGCAGAGGTGCTCCCCAAAGCCACGGAGAGCACTGGCCAGGACCTCAGCGGGGGACACAGAAGAGCCTAGAAAGGGAAGGCTGGCTCACTGTGTCACCCTGGCCTGGCCCAGGCCCCCTTTGTGGGAACTACCAAAAGTACTCAGAAACCAAACTGGACCCCAACTTCCTAACCCAGCAACAACTGGAGATGGGAACCACGGCCCAGGCCTCCAGAGGTGGGAGGAGGTGAGGTTAGGAGAGGCCTCATGGCCCTCTGCTCTCTTCCTTTGATCCTGTGACCAGGTGCAGGATTTGGCCCATTCACCTCCTTAATGGTCTGCCCGGTGGTGGGGAGCCATGGAGGAAGGAGGAGAAATGACATTAGGGAGAGGGTGCCTCAGCCTGGCCTCCTCAAGGTGAGACCCCCCAAGAGGAGGAAGTGCTCTGGGAGGGGCTTTGTCCCGGGGGGGCCGTCCCTGGCATCTGGCACCGCTGTGGGCGAGGAGGGTCAGAAGAGCCTGGATGGAAGGTCAGTTTCCTTCTATAAAATGGGAATAATAACTCATGGGGCTGCTGAGAACATCTGGTGGAATGCAGGCCCAGCACTCAGAAAGCCGACTCGGTGCCAGTTAATCGGTGTTCATTTCCAATGCCATTATTCTGCTTGGCTTGGGAAGCCCGACTGCCAAGGAGCACAGGCTCCCTTCTTCCTTCCATCCAGCCACCGTCACCCTAAGGCCAGGGTTGGCTTTGAGGGGCTTTCCTTGCTGCTTCTGGAGTGAGGGAAATAATGCAGGTGGCTGGGCGGTGGCTCCCAGGAGTGGCTTGCCAGCTCTCCGTGGGACCCTGGGCAAAGGACATGGCCTCTCTGGGTCTCCGTGCCCTCCTCTAAGAAGCGGACCTAACAACGGACATGATCCCTAGGGCCGGCCAGAGGAGAGCGCCTTCGCCTCGCGATTTGGGGAGGAACCTCCAGGCATCAGGCGGTAGGATCCGGCCTCAGGGAGTGTCAAGGCCTGGCCCAAGGCGCCCGCAGCTTCCAGCGAGGGCGGATGTAGCGGCCAGACGCCAGGGCCCCACCCGCAGCCCGCGCGTACCTCCCACATGAGGTTGTTGTTCTTGCAGATGTCCACGTGCTCCGGGGCGATGACGCGGCCGGTGAAGGGGCCCATCTCTGTGCCCGCCTTGATCCACGTCTTGGAGAAGATGCCGAGGCCCTCGCCGGGGATGGAGCTCTGTGCGATGATCACCTCGGCCGGCAGCACCAGGCTGGACAGCTTCTGAACCTCTGTGGCCGCCGGGCATGGGGACTGGGTCAGAGCCTGAGGCTGGGGAGGCCCGGCTCTTCCCCGGGGGTGGAGGCTCAGCGACCCGAGTCTCCTCTGATTGCAACCCGGGGACCCTCCGAAAGCAAGAGGTGCTTTGGGACTCATTTCGAGGAGAGCTTTTTGTTTGTTTGTTTGCATTTGTTTTTGTTTTTAGTCTCTCCACGAATTCTCAAAGCATCCACAACCTCCCCTGCCCTCCACCCCGGCAAAGTTTAAGAACTACTGAGCCGACCGCAGTGCGCGGCTTTACCAATGGGTAAACTGAGGCCCGCTCCCACGAGGGGGTGACGGCCCAGCCAAGACTCTTTCGTCCTGTCTGGTTCTGGGCCGATCGTGCGTCGCACGGCGCTCACTGCGCGTCGCGGCACCGAGCACAGGGCACTGTCGGAGGACCCAGGACGCGGTCAGGGCTTCTGACTCCTTTCGCGGTGCGGGGTGGGGCAGGCCTCGCGCCCGGGGCGGGCTGGCAGCGCCCGGAAGGGAAGTCTAGTTTCGAGGCGGCGGAAGCTCAAAAGAAACGCGGGCGACGGCGGGCCGTGTCTCGCGCTCTCTGGGTGACCCCGGGGGCGCGCCTGGGTCCCTCGCTGCCGCCAGGATCCGGGGTGCCAGGAAGGGCAGTGCCCGGATCGAGGCGAGCCGCGCAGTCGCCTCTCTGGGCGGACAAGAGCCGGGGCGGCCCGCAACCTCCGGGGGTCCCCCCGCCTGGTCGCGCAGCCGGAGTGGGAGCGGCGAGGCGCACAGGGGCGGCCTCCGTGTCTTACAAGGTCCCCCTCTAAGCTACCTGGGAAAATACGCGGCCAGCGGGCCAGCTGAAAGGGGGGGTTAAACGGTGTCCATTGCGGCGCGGCCGGCAATTTGTCACGCTGTTAAAGTGACCGCATTCATTCGGCTCCATTCGAAAGAAATCGCTAATTCGAAATTCATTAGCCTACAGAATGCTGTAGCAGTAAATTGTAGCTCAGTGCGGAGGGGACTTGTTTAAAAGGGGCCGAGGAATTCCCCTTACAAAGAGGGGGGATTAGATGGTTGACATAGCGTGAATGGAAGTGGAATTAGTCTGCACGGTAAATTAAGAGAGGAACAGAACTCGTAAAGGGGGAGAAGGGGGCGACGCGCAGAGATGCCAGCGCCGGGGAAAGATATTGTTTGCGGGTTGATGAATGAGGAGTAAGAACTTGAGACATCTTAAAGAAAAGAAACTTTTCTTACTCTCTCTTTCTCTCCGTCGCTCTCTCCGCGGCTTTCTCT
>NW_020175018.1:14861108-14865717 GCF_003031525.2 Neophocaena asiaeorientalis asiaeorientalis | reverse complement strand
AGTTCACAGTTTAAGTGGGAACTTTCGCGGGTCAAGCCCAAGTTAACTAAATGAATTAAAAACCCCTTCTTTTTGAGTCAGCTGCTATTACACGCCTAGTAAGGCTTTAAATGCCGGGAACCCGCCGGCTCTAAGGGGTGAGGGGCGGATGGGGAGGCGCGGGGGCGGCGCGCCCGGCCGCCTGGACGCCGAGATCTCTTCACAGAGCCGCGCGGGGTGGAGGTGCTCCCCGCCCCCGGCCCCTCCCCGCCCGGGCTTGGCTGCTCGCTCCCTGGTTCGGCTCGCGGGAAACTGAGTCACACGCAGCATCTGGAACGCCCAGATTGGCGCGAGCTGCTGCGACGCCCCGTGTCCCCGCCGCGTCCTGCGCGTGTGGGCCCGGGAATCAGGGGCTGCGGGGAGGAGGGGACGCGATCGGCCTCGACGGCGCGACTCACCGCCCGAGAAGGACTGCGCCAGGACCTCGGCGGTGAAGGCTGTCTTGGGGCTGGCGTGGTGGCTCTTGTCTTCGAAGAGCTGCTCGCCCAGCACGTTGCGCCAGCGGCCGTACAGGAAGCTGTGCAGGATGTCGGAGGTGATGACCTCTGCCAGCGCCAGCCCCGGCGCCTTCAGCCCTGTCTTGAGCACCAGGGCCTCAGCCGGGAGCACGGAGCCCATCATGGGCGGGCCGGGGCTCGCCGGCGCCGGGGACGGACGGACGGACGGCCGGCCGGGCCGAGGCGGGGATGTGGTGGGCGAGTGGGGCGAGAGAAGAGGGCTGTGATGGGGGAGGACGAGGACGCTGGAGGTAGTGGGAGGCGGGGGGCGGGGTGGCTGGGAGGAAAGTGAACGAGGGGGAGCGAGGCAGAAATGAAGAGAGAGATGGAGAAATCTGCGGAGATGGCAGAGGCGGCGCGGAGGGCTGGAGAGCCAGGGGTGGAGGCGGAGGCGGGTGCGAGGAGGGGGGCGGTGCGGGGTGGGTGGGAGGCGGGGGGCTTCAGAGAAACGGCGGCCAGGGGCTCTCGGCCGCGCGCTCGCCTCTCGCACACCCGGCCCGGACGGTCTTCCCCTTGGCAAAATCTCAGCGCCTTTATAGGAGCCGCAGTGACCCTCCTAATTGGTTATTAATGACCCCCTGACGTCGGAGGACAGACTTGTTGTACCCGGCCCGGCTCGAGGAGCCTCCGCCGCGAGAGCTCAAGGGGCGGGGGCGCTCGGGCCGCTCGGAACGTTCCCCCCTGCGTCCTCCCGCCCCGCCCCGGCCCTTCCACCCCCCTCCTCTTCCTCCTCCTCTCCCCGTGGGAAGTGCCGGACCGGGAGGGAGGCTCAGCCCCGGGCGAGGAGAGGAGGGGACAGAGCAGGGCAGGGGGAGCAGCGAGGATCGCTCGGACTCCGGGGACCAGACTAGGCCGGAGGGGACGCCTGGCCTCGGGCCCCGCGCTCAGCCGCTATCCTAGGCCGGCTCTGCGCTCAGCATCCCTGGCCGGCCGGGCCGGCGTTCACCTCCCCTACTCTCTCTGGCCCGCCCGGCCCGCCGGGTCCCGCACTCTCCCGGGCTCCACGCCCCAGACTGCGGTAGGCGCCCTGGAGCCAGCAGGCCCGGCGCAGGCCGCGCTGAACTCCTGCGCAGACGGCGCTGCGGAGGCCTGCTCTTCGCTTCAAACGGGCCGCTGCAGCCGCCCCGCTCGCTGCCCGCGGCCGGCTGTCAAACTCCTCCCTGGGCGGACAGGGCTGCGGGGCGGGGCTGCCGTCGGGGCTGAGCCCGGCCTGAGACGGCTTCGTAGGCGACCGTCTCCCGGTCCTAGGGGGCTAGGTCGGGGTCGGGAAGGGCAGACCGAAATCCGAGATAGCCGCGGGTCGCTTGGAAAAGGCTTTCCTTACGGAGGCAGGGGGACCGAAAGGGGTCTCCGGACCGTCGTGAATGGGAGCAGCGGCTGTGCCCTGGAGCGATCGCCCTCCGAATCTGCAGGCAGCGCCGGACCAGGCCGCTGTGCGCCCTCGGCTTAAGGCTCGAGCCTCCAGGCTCCTTCGCTCAGCTGCAACCTAGGGAGGCCCGCTGCGCCCTGCACTCCTTCCTTCTTGCCTCCTAGCTCTCACCCTTTCTCTTCTGGCCTCCCTCTTCCTCTCTCCCCTCTTCACTACTCGCTTCTGCACCCCACCCCACCTCAACCTCGTCCCACCGGTAGACTTTCTTCGTGGAGGTTCCGAGGTACCCAGAGCGCCAGCGCGGTCTTTCCCCGGAGACAGGGAGCTGCTGAGCCCGGAGCCAAAGCGGGAAAGGTCACCGCTTCCTGCGGGCTTCGCCGCCTCCCAGGGTTAGCCTCATCCCCACCTCAGCCCCAGACAAGGGATGGGGAGCACAGGGACATCTCCATCTGCTGAACTCCTCAGCCCTCCCCCACTCCACCCCCCACCTCCCTGCAACGTCAGATTCCGATAATGGAGCCGGGTTTTCTGGACGTTCAGGGCAGTGCGTTGGGCTCACGGTTAGCTGGAGGAATCGGACTCCCCAGGCCTTGTCCTCAGAGACGGGACTTGGGTGGAGGGGCAGGGGCCTGGCCTTCCTACAAGGAGTACCGTCCTCAGGCACCTTGGCAAAGTGCTCCCTCCATCGCGGGGTCCTGCCTTTGCTAAGCCAGCCTCACACCTGGCGGCCGCAGACACCCGGGCTCTGCGTACCCCGTTCCGGCCAGTGGTCTCCTGGCATCCCGGGGTCCGCATCGGGGCGTAGAGTAAGGAAGGCAGCAACCACTGGCCTTCAGACCCAGAGCCCGGGTCACCTCGAGTCTGATGCCCGGGAGAAGCCGCACTGGGCAGCAGGGGCGACCGTCGGGCCCGGTACCAGCAGAGGGCAGAGCTGCGGAGGAGCGAGGGCAGCCCACGGGTTAGGGTCCCGGAACCTCAACTTTCTTCCAGACGTCGCCAGAGAGTCACACTGGCTCTGGCTTGGGCCCAGAGTTCGCGTCTGAGGAGGGCGGATGGAGTCCGGGCATGGGGGCCTCACCCGCGCCTGGGCCTCGGCTTCTACAGACTTGATGGAGGGGAAGAGAGTCACCAAGAGCCGCAACCAACCTCAGCGCCTCCGGGAGACCAAGGAGGGATGAGGACTGCTGTGCGTCCTTGGGTCGGCCCTTCCCCTCTCTGAGCCTCACTGTCCTGATGTGTGCAATGGTTTGGGTTGGACTTTGTGAACTGAGGTTTCTTCCCACCTTGTCTCTCTGGGTCAGGTCACTTTCCTCTGAAAGCCCCGAGGATTCCCAGCCCACACCCCACTGAGAAAAAGTCCTCAGCTCTGTGCGGTCCCTCCGTCCTGGGGGTGCAGCATGTGGGTCCTGGACGCTAGCTCGGGGTCAGAAGATGAGAGGATCGAGGGTCCGGACTGCGGTCAGGGAGCCCTCTTCTTTCCCCTGGACCCGCAAACCCCGGGAGAGGTGCTGGGGGCGGGGCGGAAGCGGAGCCGGCCCCGAGCGTCTCCTCTGCGCCCTCAAGTTTTGTGCTTCTGTTTTAGCCGCAGACCCACCCGACCGCGCCCCAGGGAAAAGGGGATCTGTAGGGAGCGCCCCAGTCTCAGGGCCCATTGGAATTGGGGAGCAAGGCCCCCCGCGCTGGCATCTCCCCTCGCTGAGATCGCGAGGGAAAACACCGCACGTTCTGGGGTTTCTCCGTGGATGAGCCGTGTGGATCTCCGCGGGGCCCGGGCTCAGAGTGTGCCCGCGCCAAGCCCCCTCCCCTAGCCCCGGCGGCCTGAACTCGCGGGCACCGCCCCCCTCGCGGCCGCGGGCCGCCGCTCCGAGCTCTCTTCAATATTCATGGACGTTAATAGAGAGGCCCCCAGTATATCGGTCCATTGTGGGCGGCTCGTAGGGCTTGAATAGGCCCCGGCCCCCTTTCTTCGGCGCGGCTTCCCGAGGGGCCAGGCCAGGAGTGAATGGCCCCGCTTCCCGCCCCGCGCCCCCTCCCCCTTGCGGGAAGAACATCTTTATCCCCGCCGCCGCCGCCGCCGCCGCCCGGGCCCCCATTCACGCGGCCCGGGCTCCGGGCGGAACGAATCAATCGGCCGCGGCTCTTCGGAGGTCAGCCTCATAGCCCTGGCACCCCCGTCTCCTCGCGCCCACGGGAGTGGGGAGAGGGAGGCGGCGGCAGGCCGACGGACCCACGGGCTGAGGGGCACTGGGTGGGTGGGGAGGTGGCAAGGGCACGCGGACATCGGGAGGAGTGGCCGGGCCGGGGCAGGTGAAGAGGGCCTCAGTGCCCCGCGGCCGCTGGAAGCCGGCTGACCTCTCCTTGTTGCCCTGCGCAGGGCGGATCGCGAAGAGAACCGGGGCCGCTGCCCAAGCCCGGAGACCTGTCCTACCTCCCCTCGAGGCACCCGCACTGGCCCCTTCGGGTCCGGCGGCCGCACCCGCAAGGCCCAGGGCACTGGGTGGGGGGCAGCCTAGGGCCCCCCAGGCCACGCTTCTCGGCCCGCAGGGCACTTCCGTTCTCGCCTGTGCGCCCAGGTCCGGACAGCGCTCTTCCAGGGGCGTTCGGAGGGGAGGCCGGGTTCCTGGCTTCCGCGCCCTCGCTCGGCGTCCCGGCCCGGGTGGAGGGGGCGCTCGTCGGTCAGGCGGGGCCAAGGCGCACGGGTCCC
>NW_020175018.1:14860620-14860995 GCF_003031525.2 Neophocaena asiaeorientalis asiaeorientalis | reverse complement strand
GCAGGCGGGGCCAAGGCCCCCGGGCCCCCGCCCCTCCCGCCCCGCCGGCCCTAGGAGGCGCAGAAAGGAGCCCATTGTCCGCCGGGAAATACATTTTTGGGGGCCGAGTGAAAGCCCGTCTTTCTTTTGAACTTTAGAAGAAAGTCTTCTGCCTCGCCCCGCGGAGGGAAAGATTTGTTCCCACCTCCCGGGGGCCCCGCGCGCCTCCTCCTCCCGAAACATCTGCCAGGGGAAAATCCACCCTGGAGGGCAGATCGCGCTCGCTCTAAGCCCCTCGAACTCATTAAAAAGTTATTAGCGGCGGGGGCAGGTCCCGCGCAGGTATCGATCGGCCAGAATGAGCCAGAGGAAGAAAAGGCGAAGAATGTGGACGAG
>NW_020175018.1:14830347-14860418 GCF_003031525.2 Neophocaena asiaeorientalis asiaeorientalis | reverse complement strand
GTCTCGCGGTCCGAGTGTCCGGCTGCCTCCGGCGGCTACTCGCCCCTCCCCTGCCCGGCGCCCCCGCCCCTCCTCCCGCACGCGAGTTCCCGTCTCCTCCCGCCACTTCCCTCCTCCGCTTCTCGCGCCGCCGTCGCGCGTCCCCCATCCACTTCTCTCCTCCTCTCCCTCCTTCCTCTGCGCCTCTCCTTTTTCGCGGGCGCTCCGGCTCCCGCTCCGGCTTTCTCACACCCTCTGGGCTTCCTCCTCCCATTTCTCTGTGTTGCTGTCTGAGTCTCAAAATCTGTCTGGTCCCCACGCCCGCGTGGCCTAGGGAAATTCCTTCCCTGCGTGGGGCCCGTGTGCCCCCTCCCGCGTTCCCGCGGGACCATTCGGGGCTCCGGGGGCGCCCCGGCTCGCGCGTACAAAGGAGCGACCGCTGCCGAGGTGGGATGGGAGGCGCGGGCCGCAGAGACGGTTTCAGTCGACGTGACTCGGGCCGGCCAGCGCAGGGCCGCCGGGTGGAGTGGCGGCCGCAGCGCCGTGAAGGGGGACAGCGCCCCTTCCTCAATCTAATTAGCCTTCGCGGCCGCGGAGAGACAAAGGCGCGCCTCGGGGCGCCCACGTCGAGCGCGTCGGCACGGAGCCGGCGCCCCGGCCGGCAGGTGACTGCCACGCGAGCCTCTCTGGGCGCTGAGGCCCGGGTGCCCCCTCTCCTGAGCCTCCGGGAACCTCCTCCAGCGTCTCCCAAGCCCGGACCCCCAGGCCCACCTTTGCCACCGCTAGAGTCCTGGCCGATCAAGGCGGCGGGACGGAGGGGTGAGGCATTTGGGGAGGCTGGACCTCCAGGGGGATGCGGCACGGCTTCGGGAGTCATAGTGGGGCCGAGGTGGAGGGAGACTGAGGCAGAGACGCCGAGATGGAAGGATCCAGATAAAAATCAGTCTGAGACCTGGAGACACAAGGACACAGAGAAATGAAGGAAGTGGAGGCAGGAATTCCAAAGGAGCCCGAGGCTTGGGGAAACTTCTTTGAGAGTTAGAGAGGCAGGAATGGGGAGGAATGGGGGTGCCTCAGACACAGAGATTGGGGGAGGGTGTGGGAGTGGGGGAGGAGTGGAGGAAAACACAGAGGCAGGAAAGATGAAGTTTTTTGTGGGGTAGGTGGGAGATGGGCGGGCCCCTTCCCTGCCTGTCTTTCTCCAGGCCCTCTCGCCTGGCCCCTCACCCTCACCAGCTCTCTGCCCCTCCTGTGAGTCTAGGGGCAGCCAGAAGGAACCATCCCTGACTCACTCATGCCCCTTCCTTTCTCCAGAGGCCCTTCCTACCCCACACTCAGCCTGCTGGCCTCCTCCTCCATCTCCGGGCCCTTGCACCTGCTCACCTTACCCCTAGGATGTCCCCAGAGCAGAGAGGGTTGGCACAGGGAGTTGAGCCCTAAAGGTGCAGCTCCCTGCCACCACCACTGCCACCCACACCATCTCCGGCCTCATGGGGAATCCTGGAGGCCCTGGTCATTCCTTTGTGCCAGAAATATTTATTGAGTGCCTATGTGTGCCAGGCTCTGGGCAAGGCCCTGGGGGGAGCAGGTGACCAGGGCGGACCCAGTCCTTGCTTTCTCTGACCAGCTTCCAGGGGTGGGGCACACTCTGGTGGGGCCAGAAGTGGTGGCAGCCTCTCCCAGGCCAGCCTGGTGGCTCTGACACCTCTCTGGCTCTGATGCCTCTGTCCAAGTGGCCTCATCTGTAAAGTGGGGACAATCACCTGCCTGTCTCATGCAGCCTGATGTGCCCGGTGTGTGAGCTGGCACTGAGGAGATGCCTGTGGCTGTCATCTCCATTCTTGTCCCCTCTCCAAAGACCACTTGGCCCATGTACGGGTCCACTGGCCCCATCAGGAGATGCCCCAAGCACCAGAGACCTGAGGATGCGAGTCCAATTCTGACTCCAGCAGGTACTGTCCGGGAGCCAAGGCACTCACTTTCCCTCTCTGAGCCTCAGTTTCTTTATCTGCAAAATGGGGATAAGAATAGAAACTCCATTGGGAGAGCTGTCATGAGAGATAAAAGACATCATGCATGAAAAGCTCATAGGATAGAGAATGTACTTGATATATCAAAAACATTAGCAACTTATTACGTTTAAAAGTAACGGGCTTCTCTGGTGGTGCAGTGGCTAGGAATTGGCCTGCCAATGCAGGGGACACGGGTTTGAGCCCTGGTCCGGGAAGATCCCATGTGCCTCGGAGCAACTAAGTCCGTGCGCCACAACTACTGAGCCTGAGCTCTAGAGCCCGTGAGCCACAGCTACTGAAGACCGCGCACCTAGAGCCCGTGCTCTGCAATAAGAGAAGCCACTGCAATAAGAAGTCCACACACCGCGACGAAGAGTAGCCCCCGCTCACCGCAACTAAAGAAAGCACGCGCGCAGCAACGAAGACACAAGGCAGCCAAAAATAAATAAATAAATAAATTTAAAAAAAAAGTAACACATGTCCATGCTTGAAATTTTGGGAAATATAAAAGTACAAAAGTGGGTACCGAATACCGCCTACAAAGGGACATTGGAAACCATATGCTAAGGAAGTTGATCAGTAATCAGTATGCCAAAGAGTCTGTGTTCCAGTCCATGTCTTAGAAAAAGCAGTTGGAATGAAAACCACCACCACCACCACCACCATAGTGTAATTAACATTTGCTGGACACTCACTAAGTATCAGTACTTTTAAGTACTTCACATGGATTTTTCTCAATCCGTCCTCACCCCAACACACTGAGGTAGCTGCTATAATTATCTCCATTTACCAGAAGGGCAAACAGGCACAGAGAAGTTTTAGGTGTCTTAGGAACACTTCTGGTCCCATCAACAGTGGACCTGACCTCAATGGCTCCTGTAGGAAGTGGGTTATTTTCTCACAAAACAGATTGCAGAGGTAAGTAGGCATAAGTTTGCTCAGCGTGTCAAGGATGAGAGGCCCGAGGTTCCCTCTGTTCTCATGGTCACAAGGTGGCTGCTGCAGCCCTGCCATCACGGGTGAAGGTGGAGGGGGCAGTGTCACTGACATGCCCATGGTCACACACAGTGAGCGAAGAGCAGAGCTGAGACTCAGACTCAGGCAACCTGACTCTAGGGCTGGGCCTCCACCACTGTCCCGTACAGCCTCCTGGCTGGGTCTGCTAAATCACAGTCGTGACTTAGGCGGACCCGTGCACTGTCTGCCAAGGCCAAGAGGCTGTTCCCGTGGTCAGGGAAGAACCTTTCACTTGCTGCGGAGGAACTAGGCATGGAGTGTACAGAGATGAATAGGCATGCTTCCAGGCAGGATGGTGTGAACAAGTTTGAAGGACGATGAGGCCCCTGGACTTGCTTACCTTCTCTGGGCGGCATGAAGGAGCTTCTGTGTCCCAGCAAAGTGACATCTGGGGACCGCCAGCCCCTGTCAAGCTGGCACAGCCAACACGCTAGGGGAGCCCAAATCCTCTAAACCCTGGGGCCCAGTTAGGATGTGGGAAGAGAGGCCGAGGCCCAGCCACAGATGCTCCCACCTGAGTAGACATGAGCCAGTGGGACCGGTGTCCTCAGGCCTGAGAGGCTGAGCCAGAGGGACCCACTGCTGGGGACCAGGCCCGCCCAAGGCTTTTCTTTTCCTCCCATTCATCCCAGCCAGGGCCTCAGACTCCCTGGGCCTCCCTGCCTCCAGCCTGTATCCTGTCCACAGAGAGATGCCTCTCCCGTAGCACCTGATCACCACTGCTGTCCTAGTTCCAAAACCTTCGGCAGCACTGAGGATAAAGTGGTTCTGGCTCCCGCTGAGAGCTCCTTTTGCTCCTCTGCTGCACTGGACCAGGCACACGCACACGAGACTATGAACAGCTCATATAGCAACTCTGCAAGATAGGCCCCAACATTCACCCCATTTTACAGCAGAGGAAATGGAGGCTACGCGAGTAATGGATGCTCTCCAAGCCTGGGCCCTTCCCTTCTATGCCTTCCCTGCTCTCTACAGCCAGAGAAGAAAGCCCTCGGGGTTGTATCATCATATCCGTGTGCCCCATGCAAGCCAGACAAGAAAGCCCTCCACGGGCCCCCATGCAAGACTCTAGAGGTGTCAGGAAATGAATGTTCAACTGGGCTGGATGGAGATTTTTTTTTAATTAACTAATTTTATTTTTGGCTGCGTTGGGTCTTCGTTGCTGTGGGCGGGCTTTCCCTAGTTGCTGTGAGCTGGGGCTACTCTTCGTTGCGGTGCGCGGGCTTCTCGTTGCGGTGGCTTCTCTTGTTGTGGAGCACGGGCTCAAGGCGTGCGGGCTTCAGTAGTTGTGGCACATGGACTCAGTAGTTGTGGCACGAGGGCTCAGTAGCTGTGGCTTGCTGGCTTAGTTGCTCGGCAGCATGAGGGATCTTCCCGGACCAGGGATCGAACCGATGTCCCCTGCATCGGCAGGTGGTTTCTTAACCACTGCGTCACCAGGGAAGGCCGAGATTTTTCAATGTTAGACTCATTTACATCCTCCCACCTCTTCCCTCCTCTTTGTCCAATGGCAGACTTTGGGCAATCAGGGAGGACAAACTCACCTGAAGACCAGTTAAATAAGGTATAGTTACAATGAAAGGGAAATGTGCTGCTCCAGGTGTCCAGTAAGTCACAAATTGTATTTATTCTGGAGGCTTCTGGACACCCCAGACTCTCAGAGCATCACGTATTTATTTTAATTATGCAAATATTTAACACACACCCACAGTGTGCCGGGCTGGACCTGGAGGCTGGAGCATCAAACAAGGGAGTGTCGTGTCCTGCAGCGTCAGTCCAACCCTGGTAGCTTCCAGTCCCAGAGACGTTAGTTAAAGGTTGTTCAGTTCAACCAGTATCTACAAAGAACTTGCACTGTGCCAGCCCTGTCCGAGCGTTGAGAGGCTGAAAAGGACCCAGCTGGTCTCCGCCCTCAAGATGGTGATGTTTTCTGAGCAAGCCAGGCACATCCTCGTGCCTGGGCTGAGAGATACTAGCTGGAGTTGTAGAATTCTTCTCCATGGGATTTCAAGGAGAAAAGACTCGCCTCCTTGATCTCCAGCCGCTTGGAATGTCCTCTTCTTCCCTACAGCTCTCGTGAAGAGGGTGCTTGGAGACACCAGCCAACTGTGCCCGGTTCTGTGACAGCTCTGTGTCCCCACCGTGAAGTGAGAAGCTGCACTTTCACGTCCCTGGACGGGCGCTTCAGATGCTGGGTGAGCGGTGAAACGCTTTCTTCGGACGAGATCTTAGGAAGGAATCTAATTAGAAAACAGCTATAGGACTTCCAGGTACAGCTCCGCCATGTAGAAAACTTGGAAGTCATCACCCTCACCTTTACAAATGGAAAATCAGCGGTTTTTCTTGGACCCATCAGAGAACGGAGGTTACAAGGCAAACTGTCACACTGCCATCTGGAGGGAAGGGGGACGCTGGAGGATCACAGCTAAGATCTGTTCGCCTGGAGCAGAACCCCTGGAGTCACAAACTGGCAGGAGCACTGAATGGCAATTTTGTTTGTTTGTTTGTTTTTGCGGTACACGGGCCTCTCACTGTTGTGGCCTCTCCCGTTGTGGAGCACAGGCTCCGGATGCGCAGGCTCAGTGGCCATGGCTCACGGGCCCAGCCGCTCCGCGGCATGTGGGATCTTCCCGGACCGAGGCACGAACCCGTGTCCCCTGCATCGGCAGGTGGACTCTCAACCACTGCGCCACCAGGGAAGCCCCTGAATGGCAATTTTGATGAATTGCTGGAAGGCCGAGTATGGACTGGCGTCAGGGTGAGAAACTCCTGGGGTGCCCAGTCTTGGGGGAGAAGGCTTTTGCACTTTCATGGGTTTTACCACCAGGAACCCCACCAGGTTCTGCAGGAGAAGATCTGAGAAGACCTCCTAGTGTCCTTGGTAGGGGGACAGGAGAGAAATCCTGGTGAAGTTCACCCAGAGCCTCATCCCACGTGGGGAAAGGGAATTCTCTCCTTCCAGCCCCCTCCAGAATTCCTGTCTCACCTAAGGGAGAAACAAACAAACAAACAGGGAACAGGAATTTGCTTGGAATTACTGCAGCCAGAGAAGGGAGGGGGAGGCAGAGGGAAAAGCTCTACCACTGGAGAAGCAGCCCTGAGACACAGGCGCACTTAAAAGACTGACATTTAATTGGAAGATGATAGGATACTCCCCATCTCCTGCCCACCACCACAGCACCAGCAGGGCCCCAGTATACTAATGGTGCATTACAGCTGAAAGAGCTGCAGGTCTTAGACTCTATCTGAGGAGGAGCACGTAGGGAAACCCAAAGTCAAGGGAGGAGACAAAAAAAAGACACTCGAGAATTTGAAGCTTCGGACACCTACAGCTACAAACTCCTGGGTAGATTAACATGCATCTAAAAGCCTATTAACCTCATTTCCTATCACCTCATACAACGGGTGCAGCTTCCAACAAAAAATTACAAGGCATTCCAAAAGGCAAGGAAAAATGCGACCTGAAGAGGCAAAGCAATGACCAGAACCAGACTCAGATAGGGCACCAAGCCTGGAATTATCAAAAGGGAATTTAAAATAACTATAATTAATATGTTAAGCGCTGTAATAGAAAAAGTGGGCACCATGCAAGAACAGGTGGGTACTATAGGCAGAGAGATGGAAACTCTAAGAAAGAATCGAATGGAAATGCTAGAGATTGAAAACACTGTTACAGAAATGAGGGATCCTTTTGATGGGCTCATCAGTGGACTGGACACGGCTGAGGAAAGAATCGCTGAGCTTGAAAAGACGTCAATAGAAACTTCTCAAACTAAAGTGCAAAGAGAAAAAAGAATGAAAGAAACAACAGGATAGGTAACCAAGAACTGTGGGACAGTCTCAAAGGGTATAGCGTTTGTGAAGTTGGGAAACCGGAGGAGGAGAAGAAAGAGAGATGGAACAGAATATTTGAAGTAATGATGGCTGAGAATTTTCAAAAATTAGTGAGAGGCACCTTATTTATCCCTCCTAATTTAGGAGCTTGGGATAAACAGCTACACACTACTGTATATAAAATAGATAAATAACAAGGTCAGGGACTTCCCTGGTGGCACAGTGGTTAAGAATCCGCCTGCCAATGCAGGGGACACGGGTTTGAGCCCTGGTCCAGGAAGATCCCACATGCAGTAGAGCAGCTAAGCCATGAGCCACAACTACTGAGCCTGTGCTCTAGAGCTCACGTGCCACAACTACTGAAGCCCACGCGCCTAGAGCCCGTGCTCTGCAACAAGAGAAGTCACTGCAATGAGAAGCCCGCGCACCGCAACGAAGAGTAGCCCCCGCTCGCCGCAACTAGAGAAAGTCTGCGCGCAGCAACGAAGACCCGACACGGCCAAAAATCAATAAATAAAAATTAAAACAAACAAAAAACAAAACCCCAAAACAAAGCAAACAAAAAGAAACAAAACATTTATAAAGAAATGAATGAAATAAATTTTTTTTAAAAACCAAGAAACGAAACTACAAAAAAACAAACACACAAAAGATGCCACACTTTGGCATAACATATTCAAACTGCAGAAAACCAAAGAAAACAGATACAAGTGACATTTAAATAGCAAGAGATGAATAAGTTCACATTTACATCTTACTTGGCAGTCAGTGCACGACATCAGTGAGGCTGGTGATAGAATCAGAGCAAGGAGTCTGGGGCTGAGTTTCACGTGAGCCACAGCATCCACGTTATTTCTGAATCGGGTGCACACCGTGGGTGTGACCTCGATTCAGACAAGTAAGCAGTTGCTAAGGACAGCAGTATTAAAACTGCTTTTACCTTGTTTGTTTGTTTTTTTGCGGTACGCGGGCCTCTCGCTGTTGTGGCCTCTCCCGCTGCGGAGCACAGGCTCCGGACGCGCAGGCTCAGCGGCCATGGCTCACGGGCCCAGCCGCTCCGCTGCACGTGGGATCTTCCCGGACCGGGACACGAACCCGTGTCCCCTGCATCGGCAGGCGGACTCTCAACCGCTGCGCCACCAGGGAAGCCCTACCTTGTTATTTTAAATAGTCTTTAGTAAATTCAGAAGATTCAAAGGGAAGGTGTAGGAAGAACTTTTTGTCTCAAAGCTGAGTTGCTAAGTAGCCACTGCCAGGCGTAAACGAACACCTTTCCTGGATGGCAAGCTCCGTAAGGGGAGAAGTGGCTTTGCCTTACTCCCCAGGGCCAAGCACAGTGCCTTGAGTACGGCTGGTGCTTTAGCGATATTAGTTTTGGGTGTTAACTGCACAACGACCACGGGCCATGGTGAGATGATCTGCCTCGCTTCTAACTGAGCATGGAACTCAGTAATAAACTGAGTGATGAACTTTTTGGTACGATTTTGCTGGAGCAGATACCTGCAGGCCTGAATTCACAGAGCAGCCCAGAGTGAGAACATTCCCCATCAGGAATGTGAACGGTGGTGGCATCACCCAAATGGAAATGGGTTAAGCTAGGAGCATGAGTGGACACGTCTCAGGTCTTCAGTGGGTTAAATTATGGTGTAGATTATAGACCGATTGTTCTCATGAATATACGTGCTAAAATCCTAAGCAAAGATATTGGCAAATCAATCCGATGATACACGAGAAGGATAGGTGACACATTACAACCAAGTGAAGTTTATTCTAGGAATGCAAGGCTGGTTTAACATTTGAAAATCCATCAATGTGATTCACTCTATTAAAATTAAAAAGGAGATCATTCATGTGATGCTGTCTATAGATGCAGAAAAGGCACTTGGAAAATTCCACGCCCGTTCATGATAAAACTTTTGGCAAACTAGAAACAGAAGGGAATTTCCCTACCCGGTAAAAGGTATATACGACGAATGTACAACATATAATTAATGGTGAGTTATTGAAAGTGTTCCCTTAGAATGCAAACGAGACCAGGATGTCCACTCTCGCTGTTTTCAGTCGACAATGTACTGGCCAGTCTTGGCCTTGCAAGGAAGCAATAAAAAGAAACAAATGGCATAAAGGTTGGAACGCAAAAAAAGTGACACCATCATTATTTATAAATGACATGATTCTGAAATAGAAAAGCCAAATGAATCTACAAGTTATTAGAATTAACAAGGAATTTAAGTATGGTCATTGGAATCGAGGTCAATGTGCAAACGTAAATTATATTTCTATGACCAGCATCAAAGAAATTAAAAATGAAATTTAAAAATACCATTTTCTTTTTTTTTTAACATCTTTATTGGAGTATAATTGCTTTACAATGGTGTGTTAGTTTCTGCTGTATAACAAAGTGAATCAGCTATACATATACATATGTCCCCATATCACTTCCCTCTTGCATCTCCCTCCCTCCCACCCTCCCTATCCCACCTCTCTAGGTCATCACAAAGCACCGAGCTGATCTCCCTGTGCTATGCGGCTGCTTCCCACTAGCTATCCACCTTACGTTTGGTAGTGTATATATGTCCATGCCTCTCTTGCTTTGTCACAACCTACCCTTTCCCCTCCCCATATCCTCAAGTCCATTCTCTAGTAGGTCTGTGTCTTTATTCCCGTCTTACCCCTAGGTTCTTCATGACCTTTTTTTTTTTTTAATTCTTATTTATTTATTTATTTTTGGCTGTGTTGGGTCTTCGTTTCTGTGGGTGGGCTTTCTCTAGTTGCGGCGAGCGGGGGCCACTCTTCATCGGTGTGTGGGCCTCTCACTGTCGCGGCCTCTCTTGTTGCGGAGCACAGGCTCCAGATGTGCAGGCTCAGTAGTTGTGGCGCACAGGCCTAGTTGCTCCGCAGCATGTGGGATCTTCCCAGACCAGGGCTCGAACCCGTGTCCCCTGCATTGGCAGGCAGATTCTCAACCACTGTGCCAGCAGGGAAGCCCTATGACCTTTTTTTTTTTTTTTTTTAAATACCATTTTCGATAACAGCAAAATATCAAAAAACCTGGGAGTCAACGGAAAGAAAGATGTGTAAGACCTCTATACCGAAAACTACTAAAATTATAGAGAGGAATCAAAGAACTAAACAAGAGATAGGGATATACCACATACATGGATAGGAAGACTCAGTATTGTTAGGTTGTCAGTTCTTCCCATAGATTCAGTGCAATCCCAGTCAGAATCCCAGTAGCTTTAAAGCCATTTTTGTGGGGAGTAGGGGATTGATAAACTGCTTCTCAAATTTTTGTGGAAATGCAAAGAGCTGAGAATAGCCAGGGCAATATTGAAGAACAAGAAAGTTGAAGGACTCGCTATAAATTAAGTACAGTAATTAAGATAGCATTGCATTGACACAAAGATAGACAAGCAGATTGAACAAATGGAAATTCAGCATATAACATACTTGAGTGCATGGCGTTTCAAAACATTATAATGGAAAATGTTTAAAGATATTTAATGCGTTTTATTGGAATTGGAATTGAACAACTGGAGAACACTAACACAATTTGGAAACCACTGGTGTGGTCTGGTTCCCGAAGACAAACTGAGATGAAGAGACGTGATCTGCTCGTCACAGAGCAAGTGAGACATCCAAGCAGGGAACAAAAGCCGGGACTGTGGATGCCGCAGCTGCTCGCTGTCTCCCCTTGACTGAGGAAAAGGCAGGTCTGGGGAAGAACCTTTCAGTAAATACGCTCAGACAGGTGACCTCGTGGCATGACATCAAGTCCCAGGACAGAACTATGATCCCTGTCCTGTCCGCACCCAATCTTGATCGTCATCCTTCTCTTAAACACAGAGCTGCAGCTGCAAGCTGCAAGCATCTGACCACACCCCAGTGGATGGAAGGTACGGGGACTTTGGGGGCTTGGTCTGAATGCAGCAGAGTGGCTGGCAGTGAGTGACAGCTGGGACAGGTCTCTACTCAGGGGCCAAGGTACCTGCTTCCCAGCAAAGTCAGGATTAGAGAATCTGATGCAAGAGGGAGAGACCAAAGGATCACATATTCCCTTTTGATGTGCTTGAAAAGGTTTTCCTTGTTATTATTTTTAAATTTTTTGGCCGCACCGTGCAGCTTGAGGGATCTTAGTCCCCCGACCAGGGATTGAACCCAGGCCTGGCAGTGGCACCGCCGAGTCGTAACCGCTGGACCACCAGGGCATTCCCGTAGAGAGTTTCCTTAAACGGCGTCTTGTGGGCCAATACTGAGCAGCCTGGAATCACCGAACGACTGGCCCGAGCCGTCACCCACCCACCTGTGTGTTGGGGTCGGGGGTGGGCCTGGTCCTCAACCGCCCCTCGGGGGCAGCTCCTTTCTAATGGCCTAGCTGCCCGGACCTCAGGGGACCAGCGAGCTGGACCTGAGATCATGTGCCCTGGGGAGACCAAGGGAGCCCAGGAGAAGCTTAGAGGGTTCGTGCCGAGGCTGACATTTGTTTCAGATCACACGGTCTGTCCTGGTGCTCAGAGGGGAGCAGAAGAAGCCACTAAAGCTGTCAGAAGCCCTGGACTCAGTTACTACTATGAGCTACCACTGTCTGAGAACTTATGACAAGCCAGGTGTCAAGGGCTTTACATACGCGTCATTGAATCCCACCTCAGCCCCGTGATGGGGAGGTAGTTATTATTCCCGCGGCAGATAAGGAAACTGTTGAGTAGTGGAGCTTGGGTGTGTACCTTTAAATCTTCCAGTCTGTGCCCCCCGGTGGGCTGAACCCGTTAGGTCCCTCTAGAACCAACTTAGGTGTCCCTCGCATACGTGTCCGTTTCTGTCCTCGGAGTGGCAAAGTGGGCCGGTTTTGCAGTCCGACTGAGGGCTGAGCCCTGCTCTGTCGCCTCCATAGCCAGGACTCTGGCAAGAACCTGTTCAAACCTGTTTCCTCATCTCCCAGGTGGGCCCCCAGGGACATGAGGCTCTTACGGGAAAGTAAGGTGTTGGCCGTTCTTGTCCCTTGCTCTATAAAGTTGCAGAGAAACTGGACCAGCGAATACCGAACCCTTGCTCCTCAGGGAAATACAGGCTCACCGCGTTGCTTCACCAACCAACCAGCACATAACTTTGCTTTATGTGTGTTTCTGTTTAAAGCCATCTTATTTAATATATATTGCCGATTCATTAACGTTGAACTCTCAGCCAGCAGCATTATAACTCATGCTTGAGCAAAGCTTGTCTAACGCCTGTGTCCTCTCTGTAAAGGACATCATTAGACAGCGCTAGGCTTAGGGGTCATTTTAAACGCAAAATAACCAAGGGAAAGCACAAAAATGCAAAACACACGGCACTAAAGAGACTGCCGGGAGGACCCTTGCTTGGAACAGGAGCTGGAACAGGAAGGCAGACCGTTTGCCTGGTTCATTTCAGCTGGGAAGGCGAGCAGCGGGAGACTCCATTTTTTTCTTTTCTGGGAATGACCACAAAAGTGTGGTGAGTGTTGATTTTAAGGTTATAAATAAATTTTAGTGAGTAGGTGAATTTGCAAATACGGAATCAGAGATGATGATTGACTGCAATGCAGTGACAGGGCCTGACCCGTGGTTGGCACACGGCACTAACTTTTAGGGCTGTGTCCTCATCCTACCAACTGTCTCACTTGGTGGCGATGGCCGTGTCCCCCTGCTTGGCCATGAGCCCCCTGTGGGCAATCGTGGTGCTCTCTGTTGAAGTCCTAGGTGAAGGGCAGCACAGAACTCGGCCCAGAACCCCACGTACTCGTGTGGATAAGGGCAATTGACTTAGCTTTGGACTCTGAGCCCTCGTCTGTAAAACGGGAAGAACAGACCCGCCTACCACCCTACGTGTGGAGAACCTCAGCAAAGGAGATGCCCGGGAAGGGCCAGAACTTTCTTGGTAGATGCTACTAAAAGGCCCTCAAGACAAAGGCCAGCGAAGATTCCCATTGTTTCAGGGCTGTCTTCACTTGCCCTTCCACCCACCCAAGATGCGGACCCAGGACCGGCACGCCCCGCGGAATTGAGCGCCAACCCACTTTCTGGCCATTAATCTCGAAGAGTCTATCAGGGCCATTTGCATTAGCCCATCTTAAAAACCCCAGCTGGGCCCCAGTGGGCCAGAAGTGGGCTCGGGAAACAGTGCTGCCGTACCAGCTAGAGGCTGAGGCCCCGTGGCGTCCAAACTCCCTCTTGGACCAAGCCCTGCAACACGCCATCTGTACCCCAGCCAACCTGACTGTGGGGGCTGCAGGAGGACATCGTGGATGGTCACCACTTGAGAGGGACACTGGGAAGACTGCACCTCCTACCTGAGACCAGGGTTAGTGATGGAGGCACACTGACTGGCGGACTCCCCGCCCTCAGCCCAAACTCTTGGGTGGGTTGGGAACAGCCCAGCTGGGTCTTTGGATCCGGAGCTTGGGCGGCTGGCAGAGCCCAAGCACGCAAGTGTGATGGAGTATGGGAGGCGGGGCGAGAGTTCTGCAGACAGACTGGGCACCCGCCCTCCTCCCCTGCCTCCCCCAACACACAGACTGTCCCTTCCGTGATGACCATGCAGCTTTCTTAATGGAACACAATCGCTGAACTTGGTACATTTCAAGCACTTCAACCTTCCAGGACACCAGACTGCTGATGAAAACCATCTTCCGTGGGCGCCATGTTAATGAGGCCAAATTTCATATGCTTGCAAACTTTCCCCCAGCCTCCTGCTGGACTGCACCCCGCCTCTCCTCCCCCGTGCCCCAATAAAAGGCTGCATCAGAGAGGGAGAGAGAGAGGGAGAGAGAGAGAGAGAGACAGACAGAGAGAGAGAGAGAGAGAGAGATTTCCATAATTTATAGTATGGGCATTTCACTGGGGACAAGCGCTAATCTGTACTCACCGATACATTTAAGAAAATGCGTCCTCCTGCAAGCCTGCACCATTTATGACTCTTGGCACAAACCGCAATGCTCAGTCTTCAATTAAGGGACACCTTAGGGTTCATTATCACACAGTCGCTCCCTGTGAACCATGCCAAATGCTGTTTTGGCACAGAGCTTGGAAGATGAATTAGAAGGAAGCCTTCTCTGTAATGCCCTCTCCCTAATTCCCTTTCCCATCATCAGCGTTTATGCCCTCCTCTGGCTCGACCCCTCCTTCCTTCCAAGTGGCTTTTACTATTCAATTTCTCAACGTCAAACTCGATTCTCTAGAGGTGTAGTTAAAGATGCCACATCTCCTCTTTATCTTCCGGCTCTCAACAGGCCTCAGAATGGCTGCAGATGGGCTGCTCTCCATACCCCTTTTTGGCCTAAAGAAGCCACAGATGCTTTTTTTCCCCTCCTCTTAGAGCCTGGGGTAGAGAAAAGAAAAGGGACCAGAACTGGAAACACACACATGAGAATGAGCCATAAGGAGGGTTCTAACAGGATCCTCCTAGCAGCACTGTGTCTGAACGGAGAGAGGCCTCCGTGTACAGCGAGCGGCAGAGGCAGGGCACGTTCGGCACGTTCGCAGTCAAAGGGGAGAGCTGTGCTCAAAGCCGGTTGCTTCCATCAACGGGCAAGGAAGCAGGAAAAAAAGGAGTCGAGGGCCGATCTCCTTTGCTCCTCAATAACCCTGCAGTCCAGGGCCCACACTGTCCCCGTGTGTCCTGAAACCACAGGACTCTCCACGGTGGTTTCAACCTATGGGTAAGGACACCCCCTTTTTGTTTCCTTAACGAAAACAGTGAAACAAAATGAGCACAGTCGCCGGCACTTTCCAGCTCTCTCAGCAGCTCAGGGTCCCACAGCCGGTCCAGGGCTGAGAGTAAACAGCACCCACACAGGGAGGGAGCAGGCTGCGGGCCAGACTGACTGCTTCGGTCCCCACTTCTCAGGCGCACGTGTGGGGAGGTGTGTGGAAGGGAGAGGGCGAGCCGCGCTGACCCCCTTCAATGAGTCTTCCAGCCCCACTTGGGATGGCAGCACCTCTGCGCAAGGAACCTCGTGGTTGACTTCTTGGTGTCACACCCACATCGAGAGAGGAGCAGATGTGACAGGTAAGAGGGGCTGAGGTAAGCAAGGCTCTCAAGTTAAACCGTTAGATTACACAAAGCCATGAAGATAAAATTAACTTAAAGAAGTAGCTACAGACGTAGGCTGTGCACCAGCTAGGTCGCGCCGACATAGCGCAAGACGATCGGCCAAGAGCGGCCAGAATCCTCGCCTTTATCTCAGGGGGCAGCGGGCAGGGGCAGTGGGAGGGACAAGCAAACGGAGAGCAAACAGACTAAAAATACTTTGCCCACAAGATGTCTTGTGGAAATTTTATTATGTAGAGTGTAAAATGAATTGTCAGTCCAATAAAAACAACACTTTTTTAAAAAAACAACATGCATAACATTTTCCAATTGCCTTTTTTAATAGTTAGACATTTCAAGCATTATAAGGAAAATAAGGAGAAAAACCCCAGACACTGTAACTTCAGTATATCTCAAACGGAATGTCCCCCAGGTCAATTGAAAAACGCGAGAAAAAATAGCTTCAATTCCGTTTTTCTTTCCTTTAAAAATACATGTTATCTGTACAAGATACGCTACAGTAAACACTGGAAATCATATTATCCCTTTTATTAAATCAAAATTATTTAATTCATATTGTGGTTAATGCTAGATTTATTTATTCATCTAGTTAATTTGACAAATATTAAGAAAATATTTAAAAGAAAAATGCAAAAAACACCTTGGAATTAAAAAATAGTTACTACATTTTTATGCGGTTTAATGTTCCACAGTGTTTGTTAAAAGTTATATTGAATTTATTTTTAATATTAAAAATAACAGTATTTATATTTCTGAGAGAATAGAGAAAGGTTTTTTTGTTTTGTTTTTAAAACAAGCTTGGAGGTCTTAGATACACAATTGCAATCGGTAGGTAATGGAGACATGAAAAAAACGTCTGCTAAACACACAAACACATTTTTATATTATTACCCCTTTAGAACTCTAGAAATTATACAAACCCTATAAAATGCCCCCTCCCGAGCCCTGTTGGACAGCAGTACAATTATCTGTCTCAATTCAGAATTCACATAATTAATTACAATACATAATAGTTCAGTTTTAAAAAAAATGCAATAAAACCAGACAGCCAAGATACAAGAAATTAGAAGTAAAACATTTAATGAATTTACACATTTAAGAATATTTAAATACTGTTTAAAATTTTTTTTAAAGAATTTGTTACAAGCCACCTAAGACTTCCAAGCCACTTTCTGTTGCAACAGAAAAAACTGTAAATAAAAAGACATGCAAACAAAACAAAACAAAAACACACCATGTTGAAACGTCACTGCTCTGCGGCACATTCTGGTGTCCGAATTTGCAGGTATTGCTCCAAAAGGAATGCCAGAGCTTACACATTTGAAGTAACAAACAAAAGTAACAAAACAAAAATTATCAGCAATTTTTAGTAACTGATTTTCCCGATTTTTAGAAAAATTCTGTTAATCTAGTGTTTCACAGAAAACAAAGGTTCTTCATCAAAAGGTTTGCACATCTAAAAACCTCTGTTACAAATAGGTTTTGCTCACAATGGTTTCAGGGGCGGCGGGGAAAGGGGGCTGCAGGCCACTGTCCTACTGTTCCTGTGGAAGGAAGGGGGAGAGCAGTTAGTCCAACGGCGGGTTCTCAAGTGCTGGCCTGAGGTCGGGGGCTGTCTGCAGGGAGGTGACAGGAGCTGACACACACGCACGCCCGCGGGCACGCGCCATCCTTCCGGGCCTTGTCATGGGATCTGGCCCAGACAAAACCTCTCTTGTACAGGAGGCCCCGGGGCACCGCCTTCCACAGGGGATGCTGGGCGGGGGGAGGGGAGTGAGCGAGTGATGCCTCTCAGTCACCTGGCACCTGCCACCTGTTCCCACCAGGCCAGACACAGAGGGCCATTTTGGCAGTGAGGTGAACGACTGGCCTTGGGTCCAGGGCCTGTGGTAACTGACACACTGTCCATAGGGACCAGACTGGCATCAGTCAGCACTGATGGCCTGAGAAATGCACCTGAGATGTGACCTGCGGGAGCAGTCGGTCCTCTTCCGTGCATTTATAAGAAAACCATTCTGGGCCTCTGATTAGACTTCAGGCTTCCAGGCAGGGCCCAGCCTTCAGAGGGTGTGGACTAGCCCTACTCCTGCTGCCCCTCCCTGCTGCCCGGGGACAAGCGTGACGGCCTGGCCACACCACCCTTTTCAAGAACAAGCCTGGAGAGTGACCCCAGCGCTGGTCTTACTGCCTAGTCGGTGCCACGCTTGCCCAGGGTCAGCTAAGTTTGGCACGCTCCTTTACAGCTGGGGGACCCGGGGTCCAGAGCAGGAAACAGTGCCACTCAGCACCGCGCGCTGGGTCTGGATTCGAGGGAACATCAGGCTCGTCCTGGCAGGGGCTCTGCCCAAACAGTTCTTCCACTTGGCTCAAACCTGTCCTGTCTGGGGCGAGGAGGGGGCCGGGGAGGCTGCCGTGGGGCGCTCTGCAGACGGCGGCTGTGCTGAGCAGTGCCAGGGCCCACGCGGTCCCTCCGCAGCCCAGGGGCCCCGTGCTCGGGCCCAGGGGCCCCGTGCTCGGGCCCCGGGGTCAGGCACACGCAGAAGGCTTGGGAGGGGGGTCGGGGTTGGTCTGGGGAGTCTTGGCAGTGCTGGATCGGCTACAGACCTGGCTGTGGGCCTGAGCTTGCCCTAATGTTTGCCCGTAGAACGCGACCTGCTGTCTGTAATATTCCGCCCAGGCCATCGTGTAGTCCGGCGGGGAGCTGGCCTGAGGAGCGGCGCTGGCGGCGTGACCTGATGGACAAAGCAAAGCACGGGTTACTGGGAGCAGGGACGCGCCTGTGGGAGGCAAGGACACCGTCAGCCTGGAAGGATCCCTTCCCAAAGCCTCGGGGGCATCCGGGACAAGCGCCCGATGCTCACGCTCTCCCTCCAGACCCTCAGCGAGCTGCGCCGGGACTGCTCAGCAGCGCGGTTATCAGCCTGGCCTCGGCCAGCCCCCGCTCCACTCCTGCAAGACCTTCATGTCTGTCTCCTCTCTCCAGAATCACATTCTCTGCATCTGTCTGCCTGTCCTGCCGGCTCCCAGTCAGTGCCCTCGGCCGGAGGGGGAGGAAGGAGGGCGAGAAAGCGGGCACCCCGGCACAGGGGTGTGTGCACCTGTGCAGGGCATCCCGGCCCATGCGTGTCTGGGAATCTGGATGGGGGGCTCTGGGAAGGCTTTCACCAGGTGCTCCAGGTGACGGTGACCTCCCTGACCCCCACCCTGGCCCCCAGAAGGGTACTGACCTGGTAATGATCCCAAACACAGGGTGAACGTTTCTTTGACGGCCTATGATCTCAGCTCTTCCAACTAGCAAGTAACACCCTTCAGACTCAAGATACGTGAGACGCCTCCTTCCAACAATACCCAAACGTTCTGGTTCAGCGGTTTTGGCACCCGCAGCAGAGACCTCAGCACTAATTTTAAATGACTCACTCAGGGTATTTTTTTTTGTTTTTGGTTGTTATTAGGTTTCCTCCTCCTCTTTTTTTTTTTTTTGCGGTACGCGGGCCTCTCACTGCTGTGGCCTCTCCCGTTGTGGAGCACAGGCTCCGGACGCGCAGGCTCAGCGGCCATGGCTCACGGGCCCAGCCGCTCCGCGGCATGTGGGATCTTCCCGGACCGGGGCACGAACCCGCGTCCCCTGCATCGGCAGGCGGACTCTCAACCACCGCGCCACCAGGGAAGCCCTCCTCCTCCTCTTTTTAAAAAGACTGGCTTAGTTAAGAAAACTGGCACAGTTAGGAAAAGAGCTTACTTAGGAAGAAAAGCAACTCAGCACCTGCTCCGACCCTGGACTCCCTGCTCTGAGTCTCACCACGCCCCTCCTCTTCACCTGTCCTGAAGCGGCCTTAGAGCTGGGCAGCGGCAAGACCGCAAGGCAGTCAGGAAACGGCTCCTGGCTGGTCTGAGTCCTAACCAGGTGGTTCTCAAGTGGACGGCCAAGGCTGCGACTATCCCTGAGGGTAGGTGTCATGCCCTTCCGGGCCCTTTAGAGTCCAGGAGAGAAGCGCGAGGACTGGAGGACGGCAAAGGACGACCGCGCGTCTCCCCTGACAGGCACACGTGGGGAGAGGGTGGTAAAGGTGGACGCGGAGATCCGACTCACACAGGGAAAGCGGGAAAGAGAAAAAGGGGTCAGGGAACCATGGCCTCTGAGGTCTACAGTCCTGGGGGCTGTGTGGCCGGGGAGCTGCTTGTTAAGAAGGGCCAGCGCACTCACTCTGTTTTCTGTAATAGTCTTCCCAGGCCTTGCTGTAGTCGGGCTGGCTGCTCTGCGGCTGGCTCTGCTGGCCTGGGCGAAGAACACAAAAGCAGTCAGGCCTCCGGGCTCCCGGGGCCTCGGCCCCCAGCCCGCAGGCTCCAGGCCCTGCTCTCTGCACTCACTCCCTTGCCCCTGTGGCCCGGGGTGGGGGGGCTGGGGGAGGAGCCAGGCCGACCCCCAGGAGGGCCTCCACCCAGGCCAGCGAGGCTGGGGCTGGCAGACAGCTGCCCCGCAAGGGCGACCAGCAGGCAGGGCCTCAACTCCCTTCAGTCGGGGACTCTGGGCTGCCACGAGCAGAGCCCCCGGGGCCAGAGTGCTGTCTGCGGCTCCCTGGATTGGCCTGCAAACCGACAAAGAATCCGAATGGCGCTGACCACTCCCTTTCCCTGGCCCTTCTGTCCAAGGACTGATGGCTTTGCCTTTGCACGACGAGAACTACAGGGGACACACAGGGGAAGTGCCCAGAGACTGCGCTCAAGGTGACGACAGAAGACGGGGTACACACCTGACCCCCAGCCTCGCGCCTGTCCGGGGTGAGGGCGAGGACGTGTTGGGGGTCGTCCCCGCCCTCTTCTCCACATCACTGGGGGCAGAAAGGCTGGGCTGGGGGGAGCAGAGCAGCAGCCCGCCCAGGGGCACGGGGGGCGGGTAGTGTTTAAAAGACTTGACCACAGCTGGAAGTCAGGACCCTCCTTCTGCCAAGGGCAGCCCCCACCGGCACGTCCTTTTTTCGGTTAGAATCACAGCCTGCGGCAGGCAGGAAGGACGTGCTCAAAAACACATTTCACGGCACAATGCTTTCCCTAAGAGTTAATTTCCTCAAGGCTGAAGAGGGGCGCAGGCACGAGGACAGTTGGTGTGTGTGTGGGGGACCCCTCCTCCCCGCACTGCGGCAGGACGGGACTCGGAGCTGGACGCTGGCACCAGGAGAAGGCAAGGCCTGGGCAACGCGGCAGCAGGAACTGCCCCCTCAGACACGGAGGCTGTGGGCAAGTGGGATTTTTCTTCGGACCCAAACCAATTCTCCATTCCCCTGAATGAACCAAGCGACACCACAGGTGAAGGCTGGTGCGTGGTGCACGGGGCAGGCGCTAGCTGCGTTTTCTCTCGCTCAGCCCACGTACCTCTGCCAACCCCTCGCCCGCCTAGCCTGAGGAGGCAGCAGGGCGGGCTCTGCGGGAACTGCCCCCTGCACGGAGGTGGACGTGTCCCCTGCAGCTTCAACGCGAAGCCTCCCCACAGTCTAGGGCTTCTCCCAGGTCCTCTCTCCTGGGCGATGGGCACTGGGGAACCCTATGTGGGTCGCCTCCCGCCCTGGGGGTGCTCTCTGATGGAACAGGAGGAAGCGAAACACGCCCGGGCTGCGGGCTAAGTGAGCACAGTGAAATGGGGAGGGTGGAATCTGGGTGGTGTGTAGGTGTTCGTGGTGAAGTTCTTTAAGATATTCTGCACGTTTAAGGTATTTCGTAAGAAAGTAAGAAAGGGGGAAGAGAGGAAACAAACACAACCATGCAATTTCAGAGCTCACAAGTACTTTAGAAATCAAATCCAAACCCTTCATTTCACAGATGACAGAACTGGAGCCCTAGAGAAGCGGGGACATGCCTCAGGCTGCCCAGCACTGCTCCAGACGCGTGGGGGGGCTTCTCCAGCTGTGAACCTGACCAGGCGCCCCAGGGCAGGGTCTCACACCCAGCATTCTGCTCAAGGGGAAAGGGGTGGAACCCCGGGCCCAGCCCCTTGTGGGCAAAGCTACAGCGCGCGTCCTGCAGCCTGGTGCTCCGAGGGGAGCCTGCAGACGTGCTGAAGAGCGCTTTCCAAACACCACCAGGCTGGCCCTTCAGACGTCAAAATAACCTAAGGTAAGGTTTTTGTTTTGTTTTTGTTTTTGTTTGGAAGGCTGTGCAAGATGGGCTCTACCAGCAGTAAAACTCAAGGATGACTCCTAAAGCTGACGTGGAGGCCAGAGAGTGGGAGGGGGTTTAATTCCAACGAAAACCTTCTCTTTTACGATCAGTTTTCTTAGAGAGCACATTCTCTAATCACGCGCTTTCTGGAGGTTCAGGAGATAGAGACCCTTCCTAAGATGGTGCTGGGGAGGAGAGGGAGAAGGCCACCTTGAGGCCAGACGAGGGGAGCAGGCGGGGCACCCATTAGGCGGGGCTGCTTGAAGAGGCTGCAGCAGTGGAAGGGGCCGAGGGGCAGGAGGGGCTCAGGTCAAACCACACTCTCAGGGCCCACAGGCCTTTCGGACCCGTTTCTGGGGGACCAGAGTGACGGAAGGCTGCAGCTGAGAAGGTGGGCCAGGACAGAGGCGGGGCCCTTGTCCCCGCCCAGCAGGCCTGTCCCCGGGGGGGCATCCCACCTCCTTCCGAGTCACTTATGCGGCAGGGCGGAGTAAAGGCGGCCTACCCACCTCACAGGCGCGCTGTGAGGGCTTCCGTTCACTTTAGCGGCCATGTTTGGGAAGCACCCTGAGCTCCTCGGAGGAAAGGTGCTAAAAGAAAGTGGAAAACAAATAAAGACAACACAACGGCTTTTGCAAAAACAAGCAAACAAACAAACAAAAACCCTCCCGCCACCCAGCCCCAGGGCGGTGAGCTCTCCTAGGGGATGCTGGCGGGACCACAAGACCCTCGGTCCTCTGGGAAGGCTCTCGCCCCAGCACTGGTCACTGAGCAACAGACAGGCCAGAGGGACCACCAGTGAGAGAGAAGGAGAGGAGTCCTGCCCACGCCCAGAACTTGCGGCTTTCAGCTGGCACTCCCTGGAAGTAGCTGGAAAAGGAGGAGCCCTTGGGGGCAGTGAGTTCTTCCAGGAAAGAAAAGACTCACTTCTGATGCGGCGCGGCAGGTGGCTGGCTGAAGGGGCCCTGCGCGAAGGCTCCGGGCGCTCCGAGACTGGCACCCTGTCAGGACACAGAGGGAACTCTCACCTCCTGTCGGCTGCGCCTGCACCCTCTGCCCAGGCCCACCCCGAGGCAAACCACAGCTTTCGGGGAGAGACAAGTGAAGTAAAGACACCCTGTGGCACTCGCACTAGCCTTCCTGCCCACAGTGGGCTTCATTTGCGGAAACAGCTTCTGCCCCTTGAGCGACCGATACCACCACACAGCCAATACCGGCACCACCACAACTGCCCTAGCGTGTCGCCCTGGGGGTAGGGACCGACCTGCTGACTGTCCCGTCAATTCAGGCTGGCCCACGGCTTTCTGCCATTCTACGTCCCCTTTGAGGTGAGCAGTGGCCAATATGTCCTCCATCAACACTCCCTTTCTTTATCTGCTTTGAGGTGCCTGAAACTAAAGCCAGAGTCAATGAACGCTGCCTGCAGGGCTGGCCGCCGGGGCGATGCCAGTGGGAGTCCGGGGGCAGTGCTGGGGGAAGGCTGCCGGCCCTGGCTGCTCATCTACGCCTGCAGGGCCAACGGCTCGGGGCCTGGGCGAGCTCTGCGCGTCTGGGCCTGGCCCTGGTGTCCCTGCGCCCCGACCTTCCCCCTCAGCAACATGGGAGGGGGCTGTTGCCCTCACATCACGTGAGGACCGAGAGCCACAGGAAGTACAAGGTTCTGGGGAGAAACAGGCGCCTTGGACATCCAAATGAAAACCCAGCTCTATCACCCAGGTGGGGAAAGGACCTTGTACGTACGCCCACTTTCTCGTCGATGAGATGTCTGGCCAGCTCGATCTGCTGAGGAAGGCCCCTGATGGTGAACATCCGCAGGCTGGGGTCCGTGCTGGGAGGCGGGTTCCGCTGAAGCTCCACGTGTGCTCCTGAATGCTGGTTTATGCTTTTGATGTTCTCGCCCCCTGTGGGCAGGACACAGAACAGTAAGTGGCTACAGTTCTCTCCTCTGGAGAAGGAATGGGTATTTTCTGCACACCAGTGCTCGTCCTAAGAGTAGACAAGGACTTCCCATTTATACTTTAAAACGGCTCTTGTAAAAACCAGAGCTGTCTCATTTGTGAAGCCAGACTTGTGAAGCAAAGCTGAGGCGCAATGATACCACGTGGCACCAGCTGGTCTCCATCTCAGTGTCCTACGCAGAGGCCTGGAGTGGCCCAGAAGCCAGGTCTGGGCCTTGGCCCACAGATCTGCACACCGTGAGCTCAGCTCTGGAGAAGGCACTCCATCCTTCTCAGCATGAGAATGGTGACCTGATGGCCCCTCCATGGCACAACGCGGGCCTTCGGCCCCGGTGTGGGCCACCGCACTGCTGTCTCCCGCCCTCCACAGGTCAAACAGACGGCCACAGGCCCCAACAATACCCAGAGCCCACTCAAGCCTTTAATATCCCATCCTGTCTCTTCTCAAGTCTCTTCTTCCTCCGTGGGTGGGGCACAGGTCTAGACAGAGCGGCAGCCTGAGAACGGAGGTCACAGAGGCCTGGGTGGAGTGGGGCTAATGAAAATGTAGTTGGACTCTTTGAAAAACCTGTGAGAGTCCCAGTCTCTTAATGAAATTTGCGTAACAAAAGCTCCACCAGTGTAACAATGGTTTGATTCTTCTCTTCAAATTTCACAGAACTTACAGATCAGCTCTGCTCCATTGGGGTGGCGGAGCCAGAATTCAAGGAAAACTTGGAGCACAGAGTTCTGCAGAACTGGAAAAAGACGATGTGTATAAAATCTGATGCAGGGTACCAGGGAGCCCCAAAGGGTCAAAGCGAAGACTAAAGGCCAGTCTCTGTGTCACCCCTCCCCACCCAGAGTCGAAACTAAGCTGCAGTGACATTTCTCATTTCATTGTAACATGTCCACAATCCTTCAAACTCCCAACCTGCCCTCCACCGGCCCTGCTGGAGAGCCACGTCTGAACAAAAGCATCGAGGAGTAGGTAAGTAAGGGACACCAAGAGCAGGCACGGCTCATCTCATCCAGAAAGCATGATGGGATTCTACGAGGGTCAGGATGCAAAGATGGAGCCTGGGTCCGGCCATTCTTCCTGAAGGAAGTGTGAGCGGCCCTTACACCGTAGTAAGGAAACCAGGAGACGGTCGGCATTCAAGAAAGCTTGGTTCAAACGTTAGTCTGGGCAGGATGTTAGCTCGGTTTAGGGTAGTTTGAAATTTAAAAGCAAATTAAAAAAAAGAAAAGCCCAGCAGACCGAAGTGTTGTATGCATGGTTTTCCTGAAGATCTGCTGCAGTTTAGGGGACGTGTCCCTGCGTTGTCCACCTTGAGCCTTGAACAAACACGTGGTCTCAGGGGCGGCGCCAGCCAAGGCAAGAGAGTCGCAGGGAGTCTTCAGCAGCTTCACTTTGCTTCCAGGTACGTGCGAGCCCCTCCCAGCCCCCCGACTACCGACCTTTACTCAGGTCATGAATTTTACGTCCTTTGCATCACGGAAAGTAAGCAGCTTCGCTCCCAGGCAGGAGTGCTCTTAGGGAGCGCCGAAGAGCTAAGAATAGGCGGAGACTTTCCCACTGCCACCCAGCACTTGAAGGGACCCCCACCCCACCCTCTGCCCAGACCCCTCGGTCCCGGAGACAAAAGCATGGAAGAGCGCGCGTGTCTGGAACGCAGAAGCCCACGGGCCCAGACCGGCTCCCCTCCATCAGGCACTTGGACCAGCAGTCCCAGACTCCTCCCTGAGGCCTCAGGCCCATGCTAATAAGGCGAGGAGGCACCGCAAAACTGCACGGGGCCGGAAGGAGTTAATTTAAGTTCATCTTCCTTTAAGATGAGGTCGCCAGCTTGGCACATGGTGGCCGTCTACAGGCTCATTCAGCAGCCTGCTCCATTCTTCCACCTGACGGGGGGCAGAAGCGACCCACCAGTGGCCCCCGGCTGGATGTGAAATTGTAAAGCAATTAATCAAACCTGCTAAAAGGCTTGGCTGACAAGAGCAGGGCTGGCCACACTATCTGTCACTATTGCTGTGTTTATCATGGAAATCCAGCAGGGGCCCAGGGAGGTGCAGCGTCTGTCCAAGGGCTGCAGGGCCTGCCTGCGTGTGGCTCCCCTCACCCCGCGCCTTTCCCAAGAAACAGGAAGACCTCATACCCAGCCCCTGGGGCGGGGAGTTACAGAAAGGCCCCTGCTCCTGCCTAAACAAAACTTAGCCTGGCTTCCCAAGGCTGATACTGGAGCACCAGGACACAGCATCAGTTACTGCTACGTTCTGCTGTCTCCTCCCTCTGGGGATCGCTCAGGATGACTTTGTAGAGGACAAACTATGAGCGACTGTCCTGTGAGTACCGAGGTTTCACTGACTAGGAGGAACCGTCACAGTGAAGACAGAAAGGCTTTGCCAGGTCTAGAGACGACACTTCCCATGAAAACCTCGCTGACAAAACGGTTCTCAAAAAGCAAGAAAAACCTAGATCTGATTCTTGAACTCCAGGCATCAGCTGGATTTAACCTCATGGCAGCAGGCCAGCTGATGGCCTGGGCAGCACGTCTGACTTATCACAGCATTTGGGCAGCCAACAAAACAATGTCCATTAAACACCTCCCAGCATGTACGCCCTGCCAGAAAATTAAAACAAACCTACGTCGTTCCTACACCTCTGAGAGGTTAACCACCCAGGGACAACATGGATACAAGAGAGAAACATTTTAGAAGAGCATAAAACACACACTGTCCAAGAGTGGGACCCAGTGCAGATTCTGGGAGGTGAATGAGGGGGACAGGAGGAATTCCAGCCCTGTGCCAGCTCGTGAGGATGTGCCACGGCAGCCTCAGCTTTCTGCTGGCGAAGACGTTCCCAAGTCAGGTTCCACGGGATGCTAGCACCCCTCCAACAGCTAAGAGATGTCTGGTGATCACAGAAACTGGGGAAACTCTAGGGAGAAAACTGTATTTGTTTCTTCCGTATGTTGCCAAACACATAAAAAGGGAATAAATGAGCAAATACAAAACCCAATGCTGAACATGAGTTTCCCACCAGGTCAAGGGCTTTGCTTAGAGAGCAGAGAAGCTAAGCCCACTGCTCCGCGAGCCCCAGACCTGCTCTCGGCAGCCTTCCTTGGTCAAGGCCAGCCCAGGTGAGCCAGCAACAATGGCCTAGAAACCTGCCTGCTCTCTCGCTCGCTCTTCGCTGAAGGAGAGGAAGGAGCCACATTAGCCATTAATGAGGGTTTCTACCCAACGTCCTCTAAAATGCCTAGAAACAACTAACAAATCAATTTTTATTTCCCTCCACAGGGTGCCTGATACTCTTGGTAAATATGTTGAAAAGATAAAAACCACTTCCACATGTTGTGTCAACAGAGAACAAATACCCAAATCCAGTAAGGAAAAAAGTGACGCACTCGTCAGAAAGCAATCTTCGCTTGAGGAAATGATCTTAACGGTTCCTCTAAGCTCCCTGGAGGTGAGTTAATCACCAATCAGTCGATCGACAAACACTCAGAGGCCCCTCACCTGTTCAGGGTGCCTCTTCAACAACCTAAGCTGCTTCCATAGGCAGCGGGTCTTCCTGACCATCTGTTTACACGCTGTAATGAAGTACTGGCTTTGCCCCATTTGTGAGGGCCCAGGCAGAGGATGGTTCCCGCAGAAGGCAGCTGATGCCTCGGACCTGGACCCTCAGTCAAGGACAGCAAGCAGAAGGAACTTTGTGCTCCAAAGGTATTGGACGTGGCCTGTCTGCTCTCAGGTCAAACACCTGGAAGGGGAACGCCGAACTCCAGCAACTGCCTCTTACCTTTGCCTATGACGAGGCCGCACTTATCTGCCGGCACTGTGTAGGTTATCTCCTGGATGCCACCAGGGTTTCCCACGCTCCAGTCACCGCGGCCACGGCCTCTTCCTCTGGCTACCGCCAGGCCTCCGAAGCCATCTCTTTCCTGGGAAGGAAGCAAAGCTCAGGTGACATTTCTGTCACTGCCACCAGCACTATTTTTCATCTCCGGGGAGGAGGTTAAGTGACAGGATGTAATCAACGCCACACATTAGAACCTGAGCACCTTTCCACATTTCAGATTCTGAAGTGCTCTTTACAAGTAGAATTAACACAGATCACAGGCGCATTCAAGAAGACGTGCGCGGATAAATCACGTGGTTACATAAACAGCACACACACACCCGACTAAAAGAGGCAGTCAGATATAAATTCCGAAGTCTAAAGCCCGATGCCCTTATCCCTGGAGTTTTAATTACTGGGCCTTAATCTGCAGGCATCAGGAGCTGGTTTTCTTCTCAACGCTGGGCCTACCAGAAACCAGATATTAGATGCTGAAGAGCTATGAGCTTTTGAAAGTGACACATGAGTAGCAAGGATGACTTCTGACCCTCTCCCGACAAAGTTGTTACAGAGAACAATTCAGACGCCGCTCTAAGAGCCAGAACACCCTGCAGTTCAACCAGCAACAAGAATAAAAGAGTTTTAAAGAAAACTTGCTTGTCTCGCTCCCCAAGAGAGGGAGGAACAAGCCAGGCCCATCCGCCCACAGTCCGGGGCTGGAGAAGTCTCCCGACTTATTCTCAGTTTCCCCACCAGAGAGCGAAACCCACAACCAACACCTAAGCAAGGAAGATTCCTTTCACTCGAGGGCGAAACACCCCATTCCAGCCTTTGTCCTTTGAGTCACTTTGGAGCAGCAACATTTACAATCTTGGAAAGGTTGAAGGCGAACCTGGTCAAGCTGAGAGCTCCTCCAGGGAAGGGAGAAGCTGAGCAGGCATTCGGCACAGCCTACTCCTGTCGACTGAGGGTAAACTGAATGTTTACCCAGAATGGAAACCCGCAGAGCGCCGAGCTCACTGGAGTGCTTTCTGTTGCACTCTGCTTGCATGAGCGACAAATGACAAGCAAACAAGGTGATTTTAGGGATTTATGTTAGAACACAGACATCGTGGCCAACTTTCTGGGTGTGCCACAGATTCTCAAAGACAAGCTGTCCCCTCATCATCTCACGGCCTTTGCAGTCCTGGGATCATCAGTTCTTACTACTAAAAAGGATGTCAGAGATGAATTAGTGACGCTTCTCTGAACTTGTGTCATCCTAAGAGCTGCCTGGGGCTGTGGGTGAGATCCAAGCCACCCTCTTGGATACTCTGATTCAGGAGATCCGGGGCGGGGGGTGGGGTCTATAAACCTGTAACCTCAGCAGGTGCCGCCAAATGACTTAGGGGATCATGTGGGGTGCACCACCTGGTACAAAGCCCTTGGTTTGCTGCTGAAAAAGCTACGCCAAGAGGAGCTCAAAGGCTCGCTGAAGGTCACATGAAAAATGGCAGAGCTGGGATGGTGGTTTCTAATCTCTGGCTTCTTTCTTCAGCTCCTATTATTCTCAGACTTTTCCTACAAACCTGGGGGACATGATGTGCCAACCTGCCACCAGCTACAGTAGTTCTCCAGAGCAATTTACAACGGGGGCAGGTGTATCCTAACAGCATCACACAAGCCTGCTCACATTCCAGAGAAAGACGCGCATGAAGACAGTGTTAGGATTTGGGCAGATCATGAAGTGCCTCTGAAAGCTGAGATTAGACTTTACTTTTACACTAAACTGTTTGAAACCTGGCAATCTGCACTGTGACATCCCACAGACAGTTTAAATAGTCAGAAACTTTGTAAAAAAAAATCTAGATTCTGAGACAATAAAGGCAGAAGAATAATAAACTAGCAGGAAAACAAAAACAAAAATGAAGGCGGGAAAGAGACAGATGTAGACAAGCCCATGGCTATAATCTTGGAGGGAGGTAACTGACAAGAGTACTGGTTTCCAAAACCGTGACTTGAGAGGGGGTGACTGCTCCAGGGTGTCGCCCCGAGAGCCCCAGGTAGCACCTGCTGCTCCTGCCGGCGAGATATTGAAGCTCCCGAGAGCCAGACCCACCTGGGCTGTAAGAATAAGCTCGTTGATGACATGTGCGGCATGCTGGCATCGCTCTGGGGGTCCCATGACCTGTGCAGCTCTCTCTGGACTAATACCATCATCTGTGGAACAAGGTGAGAGATGGGATTAGGAAAAGCCCAACTTCAGAAGGAAACAAACGTCAATCTGATTTGCAATCAATGTTCCTACCAGTGCCAAAGAGGGTAATAAGAACATCACCATATCAGGGAATCTTCTGCATAGGGAAACGTGTACGGCTACATCTTTTTGCGTGATCCACGTCAATACTCATTTCTTATGCAATTACAGCCATTTAAAAAAGATATCACTATAGAAACTAAATTAAACTTAAAAAAGAAAAAGTGCCAAGGAAAACAGAGTTGAGCTACAGCAGTATTTTCCCAGAAGTAGTCCATCACGATGTTTTCCCATCTTCAGAGAAATGAGCGAAATAAAGGCATTGTAGATGATTTTGCTCGTGAAGGTAAATTTATAAAATTTAAAGAACGGTCCTTGATTTTACGATTTTTTAATGGTTTTAAGTTATCTTTAATTTTATGAAATCAAAATAACAGTTTTTTTTTAAGTCTTTACTTGCAAAATTAAAAACTGGAAATGCTATGTTGATCCCCCCCAATTTTACTAGTCCAAGGAAAAAAAGAAAAAAGCCTGGACACCCCTGGGCTAGAGTGTTCTGGCACAAGAAGGGTGACCCGGCCTGCAAATCCACAGAAAGAAATGAGGGACCAGAGGACAAACCTAAACTGGAACTTTGGTAACAGAATGTTGCAAAAGAGAGAGAGGGTGGGGGAGAGCAGAGAACACAAGTGGGCTAATAACAAAGTCCTTGTTTTGTGAGGTGTTCTTTAATTCTTCACAATGCTGAGGACTTCTGGGAACCATCAAGACCTACCTGGTTTGAACTGAATTCTCACACCGGCATCATTCTGGATCTTTTTGATCATTTCCCCATTTCTTCCTATTACAATCCCAACAGCAAACCTAGGCACAGACACCTAAGCACAGAGATACAAAACATCAGAGTTTTTCTGCAAACCTGGGTGTGTGTGTGTGTGTGTGTGTGTGTGTGTGTGTGTGTGTGTGTGTGTGTGTGTGTGTGTATACACACA
>NW_020175018.1:14827207-14830182 GCF_003031525.2 Neophocaena asiaeorientalis asiaeorientalis | reverse complement strand
TACATACAATGATTTTTTTCTCAGTGCATTTCTGGAAATGATACAATAAAGCATTTTTTTTTTCCTCTTAGGAAAAATACTGTGGTTGATGGCTGCATTCCTGTCCATTAAATGCATCCAATAGGTCTGAGACCTGATCAAAAATAGTTATAAAGATGAAGTAAAGTAAGAATAAACCTCATAGATAAAAGATTAAAAAAAAATTTTAAGATTAAAAGTTTATCTTCCAAATTTTATGAAATAAACATTAATGTACCACACACATTGATTATACTATGGTCCTATAAAATGTTTTTCTTTTCCTTCACTCTTTTATTGTAGTAAAATATATATAACATAGTATTAATCATTTTAACCATTTGTAAATACACACTTCAGTGGTATTAAACACACTCACAATGTTGTGTAACCACCACAGATGTCTACACCCCAAACCTTTTCATCATCCCCAATAAGAACTCCCGTGAAACCACAGTGCTTCCTTCCCCAGCCCCTGCTAACCTCTACTTTACTTTCCGTCTGTATGAATTTGCCTATTCTAGGTGCCTCACGTAAGTGGAATCATGACAACATCCATCCTTCTGCACCTGGCTTATTTTACCAAGCATAACGCTGGCAGGGCCCATCCTTGCTGCAGCCGAAATACATCAAGAATGTATTTCGATCCCATTCTACCTCATCAGTAAAACAGGCTTAGGAGTTTGATACTATCACAACATAGGTCACCACGAAAACCTGGACTTGGGTCTTCATCTGGGCAGTGGGGTGCGCTCTGAAGCACAACCCCCGACCAGGGGGAATGGCCCCATTCCCTGAAATGCGTGCAGCTGGCGCTCCTCACTACAGCTGGCTGTCCCACTCCTTTCTCACAGCCACCCTGGGAAGCCAGTGTGCTCGGAGGGTTTTGCAGCTGAGCTAAGAGTTAAATAACTTGCTCAAGGTTAAAGAGCTAACAGAAGCGTGCCCTACAACCTTAAACTTGCCTACTAACCTGTAACTCAAGCATACCTCTATACTGCCTCCTCCCATGCGGGAGCTGAAATCACCGCGCACACCTCGAAAATCAGCTTGGTCTTTTTCTCGGATGATCTCTAATACCATTTCTCTTGCTTGCTGCAAAAACACAGATAAAAGGCATTAAGGGAAACAAAATCCTGAAAAAAGACATGACACCAGGTGAAAGATCAAACCCTCTTAAACTGGGCTTAAAGCCTCAGGAGGTGCTCAGCCGTGGGAGAACTCACTATATTACGTTACTATTGTTACATGGGACACGGGCAGGCTGCTACTGAGCAGTATATCATGTATATCACATCTTAAATGACGTGTTCCTTACACTGTCCAAAATGTCCACACAGATAAGGGTTCACAGTCTAAGCCACAGCTGGGTCAGCACATTGGTGCTGGGTCAGAACTTGATGGTCGCTCCACCGTATTTCTGACGTGCCATTTCTTTCTAGTGGGCAAGGGTGGGGTCTGAGAGCTCTGACAGTGGGCAGTTTCCATGGGAAGGAAGACAGTAACAACGCATCCCATGGCAGAGAAGCTCCAGGGAGGGAAAGGGAAAAGGCCAGCCTGGGAGCCCAAAAATACCTCCTGGCACTGAGAGCTCGAACGTCTTACCAACTGGCAAGAACCTCCCTCAACACCTGACTGTCTCTAAGGCGCATTCAGTGTCCTCACCCCCAAGGACGCACCTGAGTGCGCCCAATCCGCCCCTGCCAGCACTGGCCCCGCAGGAGCCGTGCTAAGGAGCAACCGTGCACAACTCAAGGTCATGTGAGAACTGAAACTGAGTCCCAGTTCTGGAAAAATCAAACCAAATGAGAACAAGAAAACCCAAAACAGCAACGTCTCATGACGTCTGTAGAAACTGGAACATGGACTGACTATAATATGATGTTATGGGATTACCGTTATTTTCTTAGGCCTGGTTTTATAGAAGCAAGTTTTATTCTTAGGAGATACATACTGCAGGATTTGGAGGTAAAAACTCACAGTATCTGCCACTTACTTACAGATGGTAAAGCAAAAAAATAAAACATAAAGACACAAACAAAACAGTAAGTAGGTTGAGGGGATTCAGATGTTCGCTGCACTATCTTTTCAACTTTTCTCTATATTTGAAGTTTTTCAAAATAAAAAGTTGGGAAGAGGGGAAAAAAAAAGAAACCCAAAGAACAATATACCCTAAATACAGCAGACAGCTTCTTCATAATAAAAAACATGGAATACACAGTTTTAAAATAAAAAAAATACCGAAAACCTTTCTTTATAATAATTTTCCTGCAAATTCATGAAACATCAATGAAATAAGCTCTTTGCCCAGGTATTTTTTCTACAAAAGACAAAGCCAAACGTTCCACTGGAGAAGGCAGGAGTGGAGGGCTTCTGGGAGGCAGGCTTTCTGTGTCCAGCCAGCTCTCCCCTCTGTCCAAAGAGCTCTACGACACACAGCAGAGGAGTCCCACGCTGGACTGTATGAGCCGAGTGAGGAAGATTAGGTGCAGTCTGTTTTTTTTTTTTTTTTTTTATTAAAGCCCACCTGTTTACATCTAAAGAGGTTAGAAACTCTGGGGGACCTGACAGGGCAGTAGATAGTGAAGGGCTGCATTGCTGACGGGAACCTAAGCAAAGCAGCCACTGTAATCACCGGCCCTCAAACCTGTTTTAAAATCATTACTTTACATATAGAAACCTTGACCAAAAAAGAACTACCAGTGATATCATTTGAGTTCAGCTGAACGACAGCATTAAGAACTACAGGAGGGGCTTCCCTGGTGGCGCAGTGGTTGAGAGTCTGCCTGCCGATGCAGGGGACACGGGTTCGTGCCCCGGTCCGGGAAGATCCCACATGCCATGGAGCGGCTGGGCCCGTGAGCCGTGGCCGCTGAGCCTGCGCGTCCGGAGCCTGTGCTCCGCAACGGGAGAGGTCACAACAGTGAGAGGCCCGCATACCGCGGAAAAAAAAAAAA
>NW_020175018.1:14795401-14827137 GCF_003031525.2 Neophocaena asiaeorientalis asiaeorientalis | reverse complement strand
AAAAAAAAAAAAAAAAAAAAAAAAAAGAACTACGGGAATTCTTTTGCCAGAGACTGGTAACCTCTGCTGGATCAAAGCCCCAAAGCCCCTGCAGAGGGACAGCTGTCGCTGACGGGCTGGCTCACCAAGGTGTGTCGCTCTGGAGCTACTCTAAATGCAGCGAAGGTCAGGCAGGCTGCAGCAGGCAGAAAAAAGAGCGTTCGTGTCTCACGGGGACAGACACACTCCCACACCCACAGTGCACACACATTCCTGCTAATAGCCCAGGTGCTGGAAGATGGAGCACCTGGGTGATTTAGACCTAAGCCCCTGCTTTCAGCACCTGCGGTTGTCCTCTGAGGCACACAGGACGCTTGCTACGAGGGCACACAAGTGCCTTGTGTGGTACTGGCACCTTCGGTCACCTCCCACCTCAGCCAGTGATCTTGTGAAAATGGGTTGAGAGAACAAACAAATAAAAGCCAGAGGGAGCCTTCATCTGAGCTGACCACAGCTGCACCTTGAAAACTGCATCTGATCAGAGCTGTGCCAGCCAACAAAACCTTCTGCGTTTACGGACAAGTTCTGTACGTGGGCTGCCCTGACGGCAGCCACCATCCACGTGTGCTCTGAGCACTCTGAGCGCTGAAACATGGCCAGTATAAATAAGGAACTCACTTTTTACTTAATCTGAACAAATTCCAACAGCCACGAGGCCAGCAGCTCCGGTACTGGCCAGCACAGCCCCATTCTTTGCACCATCAAACTTGGTTTGGGAAGACAGCTCAAGGAACACCCACCCAGTTTTATAATTTCTTGAATGACATAAAAGCTCTACAAGTACTACCAAGTGATACCACCACACCCAGGACCTGCCTGACCCACGGTTTCTCTCCTACCTGTACTTTAAATGGGTCTCCGGTGATACGCAGAGGCTTGTCCGCTCCCGTGGGCAACGGGCCGTCCTGGATCATGACCATCTTCACGCCTGCCCGCTCCTGTGAGGGCACACACACCGGTACAGCCCTCACCGTCAGCAAGAGGCACGCAGGATGGCACAGCTGCACGGGTCGGCTCGTGTCTACAGCGAGACATGCCCCACTAGCAAAGGCACTGCTCTCTGATCCGGCCCGTGAGGCTGGCCTCCGAGAATGCTGAGGTACACGCCGTGCTTGAGGGCGTCCAAGCCTGACAGAGAAAACCGTTTCCCAAAACTCTCCTCCCTTTCTGGTTCCTGGAATATCTAAATATGAATGAGCTACTTTTACAAAGTGCTAGGCACCGAGCTAGACAATCTATTTAACGTCACGTGGTCAGAGCTCACGCACAGCAATGGGAGGGAAGGGCCGCCACTTCCCGACCTCACAGAGGAGAGCTCTGAGTAAGCTGAAGGCTCCAGAGCCGATGAGCGCGGCACCAAAATTTGGATTCTGGGACTCTATAAAGTCTGAACTCTTAAGAGTCCACGGTAGAACGCCTTCCACATCCAAGGACTGGGCTATCTATATGAGAGCACACAGGCAGGCCACAACTCCGACCCGCAACTTTGAAAGCCCAGAGCTCGGAAAGAAGAGTTTGCTCCGAACTAAATCTGGCAGCAAAACTAACCTGAACTCACGTGAGCGTACTTCCAGCCCTCCTCTCACGGAGTGTGACTGTTAGGTTTAGCCATGAAAACCTGCACTTGGTTACGGGATGCAGCCCCAAAACTTGCTGGGGGTATTAAATTCTACAACACGTTTGGCCCAAGTGTCTCACGTGAGGGATTCTGGAGCTCAGAGCAGCAAACGTTCACGGAGCATTTACTCAGTGGCAGGCTCTGCACTAAGGGTCTCATGTAAATCACAATAATGGGTATTATTTTAGCTCATTACAACAGCGAGGCCGGCACCTCCCTGCTCTTACAGACGAGGACCCTGAGCCTTAGAAAAGTACATGAGCGTAACTCCGATCTCACCACTAACGGGCAAGAGTGCTCCTGGCTCAGGGCCCTGGCTCTGGACACAGGATTTTTATCTGAGAGTCCTGACAGGGCTTCATCGCCACAGTGGCTGCTGCCAGTTCACGGGGACCCCAGGCCTCGGCGTCACAGCTGGCATCGAGCCTGGCCACAGAAAACGTTCAGATCCGCAGAGGCACTCGGGCAGAGGTTTCAAGGGGAGCTCTGCACCGTGGTGCACAGCCAGCCCAGCTCGGACACGCCAAAGCCGCACAGAACCTTCCAACCCGGGAAGATGGAGGAGGATGAGGGCTGTCGAGCGCTGCTCTGCCAAGGGCTCACGCACCTGCAACTGCTTTATTGTCTCCCCTCCCTTGCCGATGACCAGCCCCACTTTAGACGCAGGGATGAGAATCTCCTGGATCGTGCTGTTGCCGTCTATGTCATTATGAAAGCCAGGTCCATTCCGACAGCGGTCCACAATCTGTCCCAGGAGCCGTTTAGCTTGTCTTTGGGAGGGAAAAGAACCACAAGAGAGCCAGCATTAAATGAATGCTCTAGGCGCCCAGGAAGGGGAAACAGCACCGGGGGAACACGCGAAGGAGTCAAGGCAGCCCTCCATCCAGCTCCAGCTCCTGCCCTCACAACCCAGGAGGTCTCTGCCATCCGCCACGCTACTGGGCTGGAATTTAAAAGCAACACCACAACAGCAACGTTCCAACACAGCCCCTCCTCGTGTGCCCTCTGCTTGCGCTTGTGTCTCGCGTGCACGCCACAGACACGCCTGTCTCCGATTCGAATGTCAGCTGCTCTGGTGGCAGGTGTCTACCTTTGACCCCCTGCCCCTCTCGCTGCTCCCCGATCCAGCATAACCCCTCTCACAGAGCATACGCTCAACAGATACTTGTTAAACAAGAGCAGGAGAGAAAGCAATGAGAAAGACGGGAAGAGAGAAAGCAAGGGTTAGTAATCATCATTTGAATTCTCAAACTCCGAATTTCTTCTCCATAACCAAAACAGACTGCTCGATGACTTCTAAGCTACGGCTACAAATCACCAGTTTGGTTTCAAGGGGTGGGGAAAAAAGGAGGCAGGTGCAGCTGTACAGTCATATACACCTGCTTTGTGCTTTCCATGTCAGACTGTCAAGAGCCTGCATTTCCCATGGGATTTTATGCCGATTCACCTGGAGACTGGGGAGGGCAATGGCAATGCTGGAACAGAACCACCCAGCCTACCGAGGTCATCTGTTGGGCCAATTGCCTTTTCTGCACCAGAATTTCCCCTGGCTCTTATTTGCAGTATTTATTCTTTAAATCACCACGTACAATCTATTTTGTGGTTCTTCGCGCAGGCTCAGCGGCCATGGCTCACGGGCCCAGCTGCTCCGTGGCATGTGGGATCCTCCCGGACCTGGGCACGAACCCGTGTCCCTTGCATCGGCAGGCGGACTCTCAACCACTGCGCCACCAGGGAAGCCCTTGTGGTTCTTTTAATAGGGAAAAATTCAGCACTAAACAGGCTGGCTATACTGCGCGCTGAAGAAAAAACTGTTTCCTCCTAAAGTTACAATCCCATTGCCGCCACCGCTTGGGTAGAAGAGGAAGCAGGAATGTTTAGAAGGGCAGGAAGAAAGAAGCGAATGGCAGGAAATAGATGCTGCCTTCTGCAGTCTTGAGCCTTTGTGTTTCTTCTCAGTTACAGCAGCTTTTTAATATTTTGCTTGTGTACTAGGTTAACCTGTGTTGGAAGAAAAGTGCCTTGACTCCAGCAAAAGCATCCTGCTCGCCCTATAATGCACACCTGCCAGTGATATTTATTCTGGGTCACTGCTTGCAATGTTACAGCAGAACAAGAAAATCTAAACTCATCTAGACTCCCTGAGAAATGGAAACAATAAAACAGCCCTACCTACTGAGCCAGACATAATCTCAGCACCCCTGTCCCCAAATGCAACGCTACTCGGTAGACTGAAAGAGGAAGGAGAGCAGACTCTAAGTTAGTACCTCCCCTTTCCCCAGGGGCTTTTTGGATTTACAAGGCCTGCATCTGGTACAAGGCTCCAAGCATGCGTGCACCAGAAGAGCAGTGCTAGTCTTAAGGCTGCAGTAAGGGCCCCAAAAGTCCAAACAGCCTCTGGCCGGTCCATATAGCCCTCTGAGTGGAGCAATGGCCACAAAGAGTAGATTCATCTGGTTCACCAGTATCAGAAGGGCAACGGGATCAGCCCCAGGCAAGAGACCTGATGCCAGGATTCTCAGTGCTTCACAGAGTGAGAGGCTTACTGATCCAGACCTGCTCAGGTGAAGGAGACATTAACACGGAAGAAGCGAGTTAATGAGAGCATTCAGGCAGGGTGAAAGTACACTCTCGAGGACCTGGTTTATGAAGCAGATGTTATGACAGCTGTGAGAAATTCTGTGGGGTTTGAAAAAAAGGTGATACCTTATGTGTTTAAGGTAACAGAACAACTCCCCTGGCGTGGCAACCTCCCAGATCCTTCTCTAAGGAAGCACCTGCTTTCGTGGCCAGGTTGCCGCACAGATCGACAGTGTTCAGTAACAATTCTGCCCTTCCATTTCTCCCCATCTGGGGAAGGAGGAAGAAGAGTGAAAGGAAAAAGTAAATAAAATAAACTTACTCAATACTTTCTGGGGTTCCGGTAAGTACACAGGGCCTCTCTGGAATCCCAGAACTCTCTATAAGAAGAATCAAGAAGATGAGGTGTGTTGGTGGGCATCAGGCAACCGTGCACCTTCGCCTCTGTGTACAGACTGTCTCTCTGGGCTGGTTCCTAAACCAGCCCCACAGAAGGCCCGGCTCCCAGAAAAAGACAGCTTGCTTCCACTTGTGGAGAGAATATCAAGCTGGTAGCTCCACCCTAGATTCTCCAAATGAAAACAAACCCTGCAGGGGAAGCTGGGAGGACTCAGCAGAGGTCTCTGAGTTGGTCCTGATTACCAGCCTCAGCTTCACATCTGACCCGCTTGCGTGCTAGTAAGTGCCACAGTCACTTAACCCGCTGCCCCTCAGTTTGTCCATTTGCAGTGTAGTTTAATGGTTATCTGTCTGCGGCTCTGAGGCACACTCGTAAGGAACTTAACGGCATGCACATCAGAGTCATGACCAGTAACTGCATGAACACTTCAAGAGAACAGTGACACCCACGTGGAACTGGTTCCAGGCCATTTGACAAGAGAGGAAAAAAATCTTACTTTCCAACACCGCACACGACGCTTTATTTTGTTCCTAAAAACAACTGCCTCTGAAAACTCATATTCAAAAAAAATTAAAGAGAAATAGCTAACAGCAGTAACTGCTCTCAAGACACTGCACTAAGTATCTTTCAAAATGACAAACATTTCTGTGGTCGAATGTCCTCCAAATCCCATCCTCTGCTGTGGAAAGAGGTCAGACTCAGATGATGAAACTTAGAAACGGAAGTAAAAAATCTTCTTCCTCAGTCTGTCTCTCTCCATATCACATGGTCAAAATGCACCAGGCTGGGAAAGGTCCTGAGCCGTGTCTAACATGTGCTAATTTAGCCAGAACCTTCAGATGGCCTCTTTCCACAAAGGGCAGGGACGGTCTAATCCAGGGGAGCCGGCGAGCAGTCCCCAGGCATGAGCCCAGAGCCCCAGGGCTCATCCAGGTCCCACTATGTCTGGCATAACATTCTGGTGCAGAAAACAGAGGTCCTAGACCAGCAGGTGTTTGGGAGGGGCCACACCGGGCCCAGAGCTGCAGAGGGTCTCCCCAGAGGCCAGACGGGCAGCATCATCTCTGGGCCCACTTCGGCTCTGGTCTTTCTGGTTCTCAGCCTGGAGGTCAGCTCCAAGAGTGCAAGGAAAACAGCAATCACATATACTTACCCAAGCCCCTAAACTTCTAAGCAACAAGCAAAGGTACTAAATATGAAAAACTCTGTAAAAAAAAGACTGATTTCTACCAAACTGAGATCTATGAAAACATAAGTAGCCCTTACCCGAGGCAATCTGAATTCTGCAACCAGATTCTGCTTGAATCCGTGAAATCTGCTCACCTCCCCGGCCGATAACTGAAACAAATTAAACAGGGTGAGAACATGCCCCCTTCATTCCATATTTAACCACACACGGGTGACAATTAATTCAGCAAACATTCACACTTGGCTCACAGCACAACAAATCAGGTTGGCCTCAGCGAGCCCACAGGAATTGCATGTGAAACACAGCCGACGACATGGGATTCTCTAGCTGAAGTGGGGGAGGGCGGGGGACCCAGGGCCCAAACTTCCGGTCTCCCCCTCAGCCTGGAGAGTCCTGCAGTGCTCCGGGGCTCTAGAAAACATGATGTGCGGGGCATTCTACCACGGGTGACACTCCCACTGAGAGATTAAAATGAAAATAAGGAACAGAAATGAGGGAAAAAGTAGATAATGTGGATACTTACTAAATCCAACCATTTTATCAGGCACTTTGAATTCTTCTGTTATTACTGCCCTAAAAACAAAGAACATTTTGGAAAAATACACAGAATAAAGAATTCTGCAGTCATTTTAGGTTCCCCGAATTTCCCATATTGGCAATGTTAGAAGATAAAGGCTTAAAAGAAATCATGCCAATTTGGCTAACAAGCCCACAACCATCCACAAAGACTGTCATCTAATGAACCCTTTGGTCCATCACTCCTTGAAAAGATCCAAGCCTCCCCTTTCCTTGTGTCAGAGGAGGAAATCTCTGTTTTTTTCATTAAACCATCAACTAACTGCACTAACCACTGCCCTTTCTTCCTACAGCTACCCTCAGTATTGCTGAACACCTGAAGATCCTCTGGGGAGTGGGGAGTGTTTTAGACTTCTATTCAAGTCTCCCTAGATGAAGAGGGACAACTTTTCCCAATCTTTTTATTGCTTTCTGGCCTCCCTCTAATTTATCTGCCTTTTAGTGTGAGACGTCCCAAATGGAACCGGTATCCAACCAAGGCCTAACCAGTGCTGACCAGTACAGAATAATTACCTTGCTTACTTGGCAACGTACTTCTGCTAAATGCTACCCCATCCATTATGTGCTTTTTTTTAAGAAAAACGAACAGACAAACGACTATTGGCTCTTTCAAACACATCTTCAAATTTGCTGTATAGTGCATTGTGGACAATATCCAATTTGCCCAACACCCCAGAAAGCAATTAAATCTAAACATTTACCTTAGGAGGAAGCTACATGCAAGTAGATTTTTCTTTAAAAAAAAAAAGGTAGGCATTTTTAAACATCTCTCACACAGCTGGACTTTTACCCATCATGGAAAGCAATGAGTAAGTGCATGTTTTCAGGGAAAGTGCAGCACTTAGAAGAAACGCAGTATCATAAATAGCACCGCCACTGAATCACTCTGACGTGAGCAAACACCCTCAGACTACATGTGCACAGGGATTACCTCCACCTCTTGGGATACCCAAATTCACACCGAAATCAGGCAATTCCCGGCTTCCTAATCAGTAAGAGTGTGGCTGTTAATGCCAAGGCTCGGCTGGCCTAACAGTACGTCGTACAATAGACGGGGGTCCCTGGTGGGATGTTTCCTGATGGTGGTGAAGGGTGACAGTGCTCCTGTATGTGTAGCCACCAGGCTGCTGCTCACACACAGCACAAGCTGTCTGCTCTCAGGAAACAGTGCTGCGGAACTTCCTAGAAGGGGTTCAACACCAGCACAACTCAAAACTCAGGCAGTTCCTCAGCCCGCAGGAACAATTTCAGCAGACACTCTTTGAGGAAAAAACGTATTAGGATAAACTGCTTTGGGCTTCCTGGAAGACAAAGCTCTATTCTAAATGCAAGGCTGAAACTGGTCTAACGCACAAAGTACAAACATTTTGGAAAGTAAAATCCTGATTAACTATGGCTTTATAGGAAAGTTACATTTGATACTGACACAACCTCATTTCAACGACTATATTTCAATTCATTAAAAAACAAAGCAAACAAAGAAACAATAACTAAAAAACCCCAGAATAGATCTTTTGGTTATCTGATGCCTGGTGATTTCTAGAAACTCCTAAACATTTGCATAGAACACAAGAGGATACAACTGTATCATTGCTGGTGAAGGTTAAGGATAACATGTTACAGTAACAAATACACAGCATAAAATTTCACCCCTTAGGGAAGAGAAGCCTTCCTGTATATTTTATCCTTTTTTGAATGACAACATTGTGACCACAAATATTCCATCTTACAGACTGGTCTTTTTAAAGCCCAGAGGTCTTTGTCTCTCTCTAAATCCTCAGTGTTTAAGGGAACTCTGTGAGGGGAAACTAAGGAAGGGAGTCAACCGGGCAGCCATCCAAGGTTCCGCCGCGAGGCCTCTCACTACAGTGGGGGGACCGGGCTCCCACCTCCCAGACCGTGATGACTGGAGCAACAAAAGCTCCATCTTGTGAAAGCCCAGCAAGTCACACTTCTTCAGCACAGCTTTGCTCAAGCGAAGAGGTCAGGGTCCATAAAACAAATGCTGGGAAAACCATCCAGCCAGGAGGACAATTCTCACATTCTCTACTTTTAAACTCAACGTATGTGGGCAGAAAGAGCAGCGCCAACATCCCAGAAGTCTTCTGAGTTTACAGAGGATAACGGCTGCTTTTTAATACCTTGTATTAGTTTATCCTTTCAGCTTACACTGTCTTGGGAAGGACTACAAAAAAAGTTGAGTCTTAAGGAGATCTAGCCCATGTTTTTTCACACTCTCAACCTCTGACTTTCTAACACTCTAGTACAGATGGTGGATCAATAAACAATTAGAAATGATCAATAAATAATAAAACATAACCCACTGCTTACCTTTGATGTACCAAGGCCCCTAACTGGTTACCTACTGTGGCAAAGAGAAAGAGAAAAGAAAAATCAAAGCATTAGCACGGATAAACTAACTTCATCCTTACACGAGTTCTTACCATTTCGGGGGTGGGGGAAGAAAAAGAAAGGCAGAAAGAAAGCAAACAGTAATTTAGGCTCAGTGGCTGAAATGAATGTGTTATATGATATGAAACAGGAGGGGACGTTGTGATCAACACAGTCTCTAACCCAGTGTCCAGCTGAACGCAGGATAAGAAATTGATCTGTGTGTCCACATGCTGAGAGGCCTGGGAGAAAATCCTGCTCGCCTAAATCCCTCTCTCCTACCTCCCTCCTGCTTGGGATCCAAACTCAATGTAAAGATGGCGAGGGTCCCTTCTTTCTCTTTTGAAAACAAATGAGAAGATTTAACCTCCTAGCTCGGAAGCATTGTTAAAGACTGCTCCGTGGCAGCTGCAGTCACTGAGAAGGTGTACATATGTTCCCGCCGGCCATGCCACGGGGCTCCCCCTCCGCTCTCCCTACCCTCTCAAGAGCATGAACATCTCAAGGAGAGGATCTGGCCTCCTCCCTCCCCGGGCCTTTTCGCTGAGCCAGCACCGCCGTCTGTATGCAGCGGACACTAAGAGTCAGCAACCGCCTTTCAAGCCCATTTCACAGAGACAACGGTGCCCAACAGGCTCTAATGATGAAAACCAACTCTGCAATCATATCCCCACAACACCATTTTATCTATGCTTTTTGTTCGTTTCTCCTCTTTCAGCTATCGATGAGTGTCTCCACCAGCCATCAGCAAAAAATGATTCTGTGGTGTTTCCCTTTTGGAAAATGCAGCCCAGGAAAACACCGTCAGCAGACAACAAAAAAGTATCAATCCTAACCGTCTTATAAGGAATTGAATGAATCTTACAATATGCTAACAAGAGCATTCAAAAATATGTCTCTGGGGAAAGTTATAAGAAGGACAGATATGCGATAAGTGGGGAAGGATCAATTACATCAACCTCAGAACAAAGACTGAAATGGTTTGACATCCGAAATCTAGGTCTCCAATATAGCTCTTCTTTCTGCTTGAACTTAACCCTGTCATTCTCTGACCGGGGAGGAGCTGGTCATAAAACGACGAAGGGAAAGAAACCAGATCATGATGTTTTAAAAGAAGAATAAAAAGCACGGAGAAGCATGCTAGCAAAAAGTACACGAAGCTACTGGATCAATACCGTATTTCTCCCAGATCAACAGCAACATAATGGTCTACAGCCAAAATATTGACATTACGTACTATTAACCTGCTTATCTCAGGGATAACAGAATTGTTTTTTACTGAATCTTAAAATTTTCTTTTTGCATTTCCAGTTTGAAAATGACAAACGCCCTCACCTGGGATAGGCAGTGTTCATGATTCCCATTCCACGTGAAAAGTGGACATTGTGAGAGGGGACGCCCACACTTAGGGCAGTGGGTATGAAAACAACACACTGAAGGAGAAGGTCCACGACAGAGGGCTGCTGAGTGTGGCTGGCCCTGTGTTCCTATTTAAGGGTCAAGCTCAGCTTCCCTGCTTACTGTCAGAATTCTTCTCTTAGGGGTAAAGAATCCAGGGAAGACAGACGAACTAAAATGTCCTGAAATGATGCAAACACAGAGGAGAGGTGCCCAGTCCTCAAACGCGGCAACGTGGCGGGACCTTGGCTCCCGGCCTCCTGTGCTGTTTGGTAAGAGGTGTCAAAGGGCTGATGATTTTCTGATATTTCAGCCAGAAAAGCCGCAGAAACACAGTCAAGGGCTACACTACCATAAAGAACTTCATGAGATTCACAAGAACATTCAGAGGACTCATGGTCAAAAGCCATTTGAAATTTTGTGCTCATCCAAAAAACGAAATTCCTTTCTGTTGGCAAAGTACGTGTGACGGGTGTCATGCACACCGTATCATTTCTGACAGCCAACTGCTTTGCTGCCAAGTGGAGGTGCCTACAGAGATCGAAAATAAAAGTGCACACACCACTATCCCACAAATAGACGGACTGCTGAGAGCCATACACAGCACCGAAGAATGAAATCGAATTCAAATCCAGATCCAACTCTTTGAGTCGGTGGACTCTTAAGAGGGCAAATCGTCTCCCTCCTCCATGCAAACGCTGTAGCCTGAGGCTGCAACGCCATTTAAAGTTTCATTCCCTTCGGAAACATTCCCATTTGATGCCTAAAAATGAAAACCAGCAGTTAGATGAGGGGCACTGGGCACTCCTACAGCAAACCGCTAACGTCCGACTCCACGAATAGGGGCCTTCTCTGCGTCTTCAGGATGAAAAGGGTCAGGCGAGGGAGGCAATGGCAACGCCTATCAAGCTCAATTTATGGTAACTACCGTCATTTACTGTAAAAAAGGAAAAGTGCTGAATAAAATCAGTCCTGTTTCCTGTTACTGGCGCCTGCTGGTCGACCACGGTTCAGCCTGCCTCCGAAGTTCCCCTCGGCGCAAACACGCACAGGTGTGGTTCTCATGTATCCTGCGCGCTATGTAATGGAAGGCCGCCCGGGCGATGGGAAGATGAGCTTCCTAGAGAAAATATTCACGCTACAATATGAGGAATCCTTTCTGAAAAGTAACCCTCTGCCAGTTTCAAGCATGATCTTTGAAAAAAATAAGGCACTGGACACATTTTTTCCCCATTAGTGAGGAGGAAAAAAGTCTCCATTTTCTTCCCCCCAAAGAAATGCTATCAAAATATCACTGGGGAACACACCCAGCTTTATAATACACAACAATCTTAACGGTTACCCCCTCCCACTCCCCTTCAAAAAAGCTCAAAGGACCAAAGCATCCGTCATCCCAGTGCAGACAAGACCTGGGATGCACAGAGCAGACCTGCGGCAGGTGAGCAGGTAGGTCCGGAGAGGAAGTGCCGGCAGTTCTTATGTGACCCGTGACCAGCAGAACAAAGCAATAAACCAAACCTTCCTCTTCAGCCTCTGAACACAACCCTTCTGCGCCCGTGCTTGGATTCCAGTCTCCTCGACTCTGACCGAAGCCTTTCCAAGCCCCGGTTAAGGTCAGTGAGACTTGCAGTCAGCTGCAGGGACATCTGCAGTTTCCAAGGCATTTTAAAAAAGCTTTTCTGCCAAGGACAGTACGAAGGCTTCCTGTGTTCTAAGGCAGCAACCCCCATCCCAGAGTCACAACAAATTGACACACTAAGTTCAGCTCTAAGTCCCTAGACACATAATCTCTAACTCATTTGGCAAATTATTATTTTTTAAAGGTGAGAGTAAATCCAAGTTTATCTCAATAGTGTCACTTCCACTTGCAGTTGACACGCTCTGCGAGTGGAAGACGACCACCACTAGCTTCAAAGGGCGCTCCTCTAGGTGCCTCACATGCAAGAACCCACTTAGTCCCACAAGAGCCTGCGAGGCAGATGCTGTCACTACCCGTCCCATTTGACCGATGGAGGCGCGATCACACCCGAGCCCTCAGAAAAGGGCACAGGTGAGCGAGTGCCCGTGCCCACGTGACCTCTGAACCGTCACGCCTTTCAGGCGCTGGGCACTGTGCCGGGTCCTGGGCGTGAAATGGTGAACGAGGTCATCTTTGCCTTCAAGGTGAGAGTCTCATGGGGAAAGCAGCAACCTACCCTGGTCTCCAGGAGCGCAGAGGTGTTAGGAACCCCGCCTGCACCCCTCCCCAGTTCCAGTGCCCACCCAAGGGTCTCGGGAGAAAAATTAAGAGGAAAAATAAAGGGTATGATACTCATTTACAGCACTATGCCTTGTTTTCATTTCATCCAGCGGTTATGAAATCAATTTAGGGGGTCATGACCAGCTTTATTAAAAAATGAAATAGAAAACTGAAGGGACCATGGATACTAAGGGTATGTATTTCATAAAGTTTTAATTTCAATTACACATGTGATTTTAGTATGTGTGTAGTAACTAGTTCTGATGGAGATATGAGTATTTCTTACATTGTAAGTAGTATTTTAAAAGTGTGAAAATCACTTCTTACAATCCTGATGATAATTTCATGAGGTAAATATTATCTCCATTTTACAGGCGAGGAAACAGACTTAGAGAAGTGAAGCAAGCTGCCCAAAGCCACACAGCTAATAACACGCAGAGCTGGGATTCAAACCCCGAACTCAGACTCTGAAGTCTCCATTCTCAAGCATTCCCTATTACAGCATATGAGACAGGGACCCAGTTTCAAGTCTTCCTTCTGCCACTTATCAGGTACCCGCCCTTGGTCAAACCACTTCTCCAGACACCTCTACAATAAGGAGTTCAGGCTCCAGGGCTCCTTCCGGCCTCTTCTTATTCTGTACGGGCCCTCCCACCACTCCATCTCTAAACCCTGGTGATCACTAATCTATTTTCCGTTCCAAAAATGTCATATAAGTGGGACCATACAGTATGTAACCTTTTGGGGTTGGCTTTTTTCACGCAGCGTAATTTCCTAGGGATCCATCCAGGTGGCTGCAGGTATCAACAGTCTGTTCCTTTATATTGCTGAGTGGTATTCCATGGAGACCATGGAGGTACCAGGTTGTTAACCAGTCACCTGTTGAAGGACATCTGGGCTTCAGTTTGGGGCTATTATGAATAAAGCTGCTATGAAGATGTGTGGGCAAGTTTTTGTGTTAACACAAGTTTTCTTTTCTTGGGGATAATGCCCAGGAGTGTAACCGTGGCCTGAATGGTAAGTGCATATTTAGTTTTGCAAAAAGCTCATCAGGGGGCTTCCCTGGTGGTGCAGTGGTTAAGAATCCGCCTGCCAAGGCAGTGGACACAGGTTTGAGCCCTGGTCCAAGAAGATCCCACATGCCGTGGAGCAACTAAACCCGTGCGCCACAACTACTGAGCCTGTGCTCCAAATCCCGCGTGCCACAACCACTGAAGCCCACGCACCTAGAGCCCGCGCTCCACAAGAGAAGCCACCGCAATGAGAAGCCCGCGCACCGCAACGAAGAGTAGCCCCCGCTCGCCGCAACCAGAGAAAGCCCACACGTAGCCATGAAGACCCAACACAGCCAAAAATAAAAATAAAAAATAAATAAAATTTAAAAAAAAAAGCTAATCAGGTGGTTTTCACATACAGCCAGGGTCAAGAACCACTCTGGGTCATATATTCCCTAAGAGAATTCTGAAAAACTATGAAACCCTTTTGATTTGACAATTAAGTTATTTTCCTAGGTTAATGGGTGCAAATAATACATCAGGTATTGTACGTGGCTTCAGTTCTATCTCTGCTGCAACACTGATACTGCAGATTTAGCTCACTTATTTTCATGGAAGATGTCTACGATTTCATCTACTTGGCTAAGCCAACTGTCAAACCAACCAGTCAGATCGTACTCTACCAGGAAAAACACTCACTTCCCTTTTCCAACTCACACGTGTTAATATGCACTCACGTGACGACAACTCACTTCTGAATCATAATCCTAAAACGGACGGGTCAGGTGGAGGGGAGGAGGGGACAGCAAGAGCCTCTGCCGTGAGCTGTTACCTGGATAAAATCAAAATCTTCTTACCAAGACTCTCATGCTTTTATCATCTTGGGATTCCCCACTCAGGACCCTGGACTCACCCCTCTTGAGGCATTTGAGGATTTCACCGCTCTTGGTGACAAACCGCCATAAACTAAAGAAGGGCGATGTGAAAAGGGGCATGGAAGGGAGAAGGCCCACGTGGCATCCCCAGCAGAGACACAATTCTCAGAGAGATCCATTTTAGGGGAGAGGGTGCACAGAAGTGTAAGAGCTGGAGAAGGATCCCGTGAACCTGTCCACACCCACCTAACCCTGGGAGGACATCATGCACCCCGGCTTGAAGACTACTGCTTGACAACACCCCTGATTTACTTTCCCTACTTTGTAAAAGGCAGATCTTCCCCCACCCCCTCCAACTCTCAGGGACCGGGTTTTAGTCTGGGCTCTTCACCCCTGCAGCATCATTATTACCCTCCATACAGGGAGAGCATGAGCATCTCTGAGATGCATTTTTCTCTCTTTCCAAAGCAGAGGCTCTGGCCCTTGCAGGATCCTGCCTGAGGTGGTGCAGGCTCCGTGCCTGCAGCTGCACGGACGCCCCTGCCATGCAGCTGCAGGAACACTGGCCCTCGCCGCTCCCGAGCACGGGCACCTCTCATCCCCCTTCTGTCTCTGAAAGTCTCTGAATTTAAAACGTTCTTTCCTCCTCACTCTTTTTTCCTCCTTCTCCTTGCCCTATGCCACAAGTGCTGAAATAAAACTTGGAAAGGACCATAGAGATATTCTATTCCGATCTTCCTGTAAATCATTCATTTGGTAGTACCCCCTAAAAATTCTCCTTCCTTCATTCCACAAGAAGACCAGAAAGTGTGGTAAATCTAAGATGGTATTACGTAAGTATCAAAGGTAAGTCTCTGGTAGAAAAGGCAGGCATATTTTCAAAGTCACTAGCATAACACTCCCCGCCCCCCAACCCCGACCCTTTGCAATGGCAGGAATGGTGCTTTATTCACCCCAAGTTCTGATTTTGGTGCCATTCTTTACAGATTAGACAGGAAGAGAGTGTGGTCTGTTTGAACTAAAAAAGCTCAAGGGCACGTGATTACCTAAAACTCTCCCAGAGTAAAAAAAAAAACTGGAGAAGATGCTTTCATTGCCCCTCGGAATATGGCGGGGACAATGGGAAGAGTGCCTTTTCCATCTGTCAACCAGCTCTACGTAAATAGTAGAAACCACTTGTTTTCTCCAGCAGTCAAGACAGAGTGGAACCTGAGACAAGGAGATTTGTTTAAGGAAATTAGGGGAGTGGGGACCCTCTGTACACCTTCCTAACTGACGATTAAGCAAGTATTAGAGTTAATCATTTGACAAGGCTGATTTGAGATCAGAGGTTGGCAAACTACGCCTGAGGGCCAGCTTTCCACTTCTGTAAACAACCAGTTATTGGGACACAGCCATGCTCATTTGTATACGTACTGTCTAAGGCTGCTTTCGAGTGCCAATGGCAGAGCTGAGTCGGTGGGACAGAGACCATACGGCCTGAAAGCCTAAAATATTTACTACGTGGCCCTTTAAGAAAAAGTCTGCCAACTTCTGATTTAGATTAAAGTTAAACTTGCATTTCTAAATCAGTTAGCTAATACTATTCTCTTAAATTTGGACCTTCCTTTTCACAAAATTTCCTAAATGCTATCATAGGATACACAGAGGGAGAACTCAGGTATCAAGCATTTATTCATTCACTGCATGAGGTAGGTAGGGAAATAAACTGTCTTTATGATCACGGCACGTGGAATCTGGTAGGAGAGGGACGTGACGTTCCCGTCACCTGCAGAATAAAGAAGATGAAATGCGCCCCAAGGAGGGGACAAGTGAACTGCTGTCGAAGTTCAGAGCAGAGTGCCATATATTATTTCCCGATGAGGTGGGCATGTGAGAACGGGAGGAAGAGGGGGAACAGGGAGGGAGGAAGGAGTAAAGGGGACGAAGGAAACGAAAGAAGGGAGGGGGCACCCTGAGGGGGCATGCGAGCGGGGCACTGAAGAAAGTCAAAAGGTGAGGATGAGAACAGGTTGCCAGGAGGGAGTCACATCACATCCGAGACGGAGCGTGAGCAGGAGTCAGTCAGGTAAAGGGCTGGGATGGGGGGAGTGCTTCTGGGAGAGCAAAGAGAAGAAAGCTGACTAGGCCGCTGCAGAGTGCAAAACGGGGGAGCGAGACTGGAAGGGCAGGAGGCGGAGGCCAGGTTAGGAAGGGCTGGGCCCCCCTGGTTACCGGAAGCTGCCACAAGTCATAGAGCAGAGGGATGGAACTGGTTCGATGGGCTCCAGCAGAAGCATGAAGGAAGTACTGGATGGAACCACTGTCACACCAAGACCAGCAGGGAGCTTCTCGAATCCATAGGGCGCACCTCAAAAACCGTGAGAAAGCGTGGGTGCCAAGACGGAAGACGCTGACAGTGAAAATGACCTGACCCAGAGGGGGAGGGCAGCAGGATGACTGCTCTTCCCAGATCAGGGACCAAGGCAGGCTCTGGACGCTGGGTGCAAAGCTCCTGCTGGGTTCCAGGTGAGCTCATCAACTGGCAGCTTGACGGACAACTCACCACTGCCTTGGAACACAACTAACCCAAATCGCTTTCTACATCAGAACACAACGAACTCAAATCGCTTTCCTCCTGTTTTACTGCCTAGCACTTTAAAAAATCCTCCCATTCATACACGTGTTTGCACATCTCAATGTCCTGAGTAAGCCCTATGTTAAGGTTCTTTATGGTTGACTTAAGAGTTGAAGTACCTTTAAACAGACCCAAATAACACCTCCAAAAACTTCTAGGGGACTGAACTTTAACCTCCCACAGGTCAAAGAACCTGGCTTCATGGGAAAGTCTGCAAGTTCATATTGCTAAAGAGGTGATCTGATGAACGTCCCTCAAAAAATCCCAAGCCAAAACAAACAAAAAACTGCAAAGCCCTCGGAAATCTTTATTGCTAAGAAAAAAGTGCCGGTGTTCCTGCTTGCTGTTCGTCTCTGCTTTTCTAAACTTTCTTCTCACAAACAGCAAGCCTGTGACCCTTAGAAAGCTGTTGGGTAAACACGAACATCACTTTCCTTGACAGGGTCTGTTTATCCACATATTTATTCAAGAGAACAGAACTGGCCCAGTGACCTCACCCCTGTCAGGAGACAACTGACAAGAGGCTGGGGCAGGCCCCAGATGCCCAGCTCTCCTTAAGGTCCACAGCAAATCTCAAACTCTACACAAAGAGACCAACTTGGAGAAAAACAAACAATTTGTGTAATTCTGTTATTTAAACAGAAGAGAGGATTAACTTTATCAAACCGTTATGTAGAACGTAAAAAGCCTGAGAGAAATTTCTCATACTTCAAATACAGTCTGTCGTCATGGTAAAACACAGGCCTGGGGATGACTGGAGACGTGGTTCAAGGCGGAAAGGGTCTCCCTCGGTTCTTTCCTACTAAATGAGACTTAATATTTGGGGGGAAGAAAAAGTGGATTTATTCTCTAATCACAAGAACTTAGTCCCCCAAAACGCAAAAAATTATGGTTCTCAAAAAAAAAAAAAAGGTGACGATACACATATAATAATGGAGTTTCAAGTGAGATTCTGGACTTACTGGTGACTTAACGAGCAACAGTCTTTCAAATGGGTGTGCAAAGGATTAATGGGAGAAAAAAAGTCTGCAAGATGCCAGAGGTTTCACTTGTAAATTTTCAGGCATTCATTATGCAAAGGACATAGTGATACTCTTCTCTGTGGGCACAAGTTTTACACTTCAACTCTACGCGGTGGGTGAAAACAAGGCTGAGAGTCGTGGAGGGTATTGATCTCAATTTCTGGAAATGGTGGGCCAGAGAGACACACTGTCCATTAATGAGACATATGCTCAGAGCCAGACAACTTACTGTTATTTTTATATTGATGTCCCATAAGAGGAACTGAAACATGAGTGCCCCGAAAAGGTAAAAAAGGTTGCTTTGCATGACAGCTTTTTGCTGAGGCAAAAATGTAGATAATGCAATCACTCATGTTTGGTCTAAGAAATCACTAACGCCAATCAAATGTAAGATGACCACAAGATACCGTTTCAGAGTAGCAGTGTAAATGTTCACCTTAGTTCCAGTGGCCCTGGGGTAGATTTTCTGTGAGTGACCATAAACATTAATAATTTTTTTAAATAGACAACTTTTACACCCAAATTGCGGGTTGTTCCATTAGAATCTGCACCGTGTGAGTCTATGTAATTATTCCAAAAAGGTTCCCACTTACCAAAAAGATTCTCTCTTTCAGAATCTCCAAAGAGACCAGAGCAATTAGTCATGCCAAACTACATTTTTTCTATGAACATGAAACACGCACTTTTTTTTGGGAGATTACAAAGTATATACTGTTGTATACCTTGACTGTTTTTCACTTAATAAGGTACCACAGAAATATGAACACACATACGTGGCTGGGTACATATGCAGATTGAGGACAGGAAGAGAAGACGTTGGCCCACCCACTACATGCAATCTAGTGTACTTCAGAATCCCTTTTACAGAGCTACTTTGCGGGAGATGAAATGTGATAAAGGAAGTCCAAGTTCTCTGCAGAAACACATCTGATACTCTTTGCCAAAGTGCTGGTAATGACGCACTTCTAAGTGGTCTCAAATTCTTTTGGGGATGAGTAGGGTATATCCACAAACCAATGAAATAAACGAAGAATGAATGAAAGAAAAATGGATGCTGCTAGAAAGAGCCTGTTATAAATGGGAATGGTGGAAAAAACCCAGCAGATAAACTGAAAAAAGGTCATCACTCCCCTTTCCTTTCTTTAAGGTCAGTATGTAGCCACAGCCTCCACAGAGCCATGCACCAAATCTCAGCTTTTCTTTGGAGAAAAGTGGGAACTTCAATTCTCACGTGTGCACTGAGGAATAACTGAGGGCTAAATCAAGCAAAACTCTCGAATCAGTCCAATTATTTCCAAGCCGATGCTCGAAGACTGTCTTCTACCTTACAGCCCAGCCGAAAAGACTTCCTGTATTATCAAGGCAAGTAAGAACTCAAATACCGTAGAACTGCTGAGGAAAATCATCTTAAGTACTTCCCCGCAAGCATTCTTCTTCAGAGAGTGACGCTGGAGAAAGCTGTTAAGGAAATGGCTGACACAGACTCCAGCTTAACTGGCAGGTTCACTACCACCTGAAAGGCAAAGGTATTTACAGCAACTTACCTCCATCATCCAAGGGCCGTTTTTGTACTCCATAGCCATACACTGAGGGGTCCACTAGAGGTGTGGAATTATTCAAGTGAGGAATTGAATCAATTTTAGCAGCAATCTACAGAGAGAATCAGATTTAAATACTCAGTAACAAATCATGGCTCCATCGAGGGAGAAAGACGAGAGTCTTCTTTAAAGGGCCGTTACCCCATTTCTCCCCCCGACGGAGACTGATGTAAAGCGATGCTGTGACAGGACATGGACTCTGCACTGTTAACTGGGTTCCCTTTTCGTCTTAGTCATGAACTTCCAGAAATGTGTCTTCTACAAGCAAATTTTCAAGTCATCACTTAAAATATAGGTATACCACACTTTAAGGAAAAGAACAGGCCAAGAACATGAAGGACTTTGTTCAAAAGGTTTCAGCACAGGATTCCCTGAAGGAACCAATTCCGCAGCAATATTTAAAAGGCCGTGTGTGCTCAAATGTTGACAGCTCTTCAGGAATATATTCGTCCTGTTGACTTTCACCCCTATGAAGTGATGAGGTGATCTACAGAAACGTAAAACAACAGGCTGCTCTTCACTGGAAGTTCAAACAGCAGGGGGATGACCATCTGTCCAGACTAGTTTGGAAGGATTCCTGTGCTGGAGAAACCGAGATAACCTCTGAGAGCTATTCTAACTCCTAACATTCATCATCAAAGAACAGAACATAGCTCTTCAATTTTTCCCCTAGAAACAAATGCTACGTAGAGCTTCCTACACTTATCTGCTTTGTTTCCATTAGGAATTAAACTCGATTTTCACAATAAATTAACTCTTTGATTTAATCGAAGGAATATTTACAACTGGTCTTCATGTTAGTCCCTCAGTGAAGCCTAACAAGCAAGGCTGGATTAAGGGCAGCCAGCATAGACGTCCCAGACCTATGTCTTCAGTGGTAGTTTTCCTGAGGTTGTCCAAATGTGCCCAGAATTCTGAGACTTTCTGGGACCAACAGAAACTAAACAAATAAACAACCAGACAATCATGACACTGAAAACCTAAGGCAGAATTTAAACGTCAGGTATCCCGGGTCAGGTCCCGTCCTTTTCACTTCCTAGTTCTGCGGTGTTGGGCAAGTCCCCTTCCTCTCTGCCTAAGATCCTCTGGGTATAATACCATCTGCTTCATAGTTTTTGAAGAGATAACAACATTCTCTGAACACAAAGGAGCTCTGTACACGAGAAAGATACCAGCCCTTCACAAATACCAGGGCTGTAAAAGAAGGCCACTCACCCAACAAGTGCTTAGTGTCTATGTCCTGGGCCCTGCAGTGAACAAGAATAAGCAGGTCCTTACTCTCCCAGAGTCGGCAGTCAGTGGGGAGTCACAGGTACACGAGCTAATCAGTAAACTGATCATTTCAGCTGGTGATAAGCTTGATACTAATAAGAGAAGACAAGGACATACAGAGTCCTCAGGAGAGCTACTTTAAACAGGGAGATCAGGGAAGGCTGCTGTGAGGTGAGATGTGATCTGACACCTAAATGACGAGGAAGAGCATTCTAGGCAGAGGGAACAGCTTGTACAAAGGCCCTGAGGCAGGAGAAAGCTTGATAGGTAAGCTGACGTCACTAGAACAGAAGGAACTAGATGTGTTCCAAGGGGTAGGCAAGGGCAGTTCACATAGGGCTTCAGAGGTCATGGGAAGGGGCTTGGATTTATTCACTTATTTATTTATTTACGTTTATGTATGTATTTAGCTGCACCTCGCAGTTTGCAGGATCTTAGTTCCCCGACAAGGGATGGAGCCTGTGCCCCCCTGCAGTGGAAGCATGGAGTCCTAACTGCTGGACCAGGGAATTCTGGGGCTTGGATTTTATATGAAGGGTGATGGAAAGCAATTACAAGGCTTAGTAAGGGGAGTAACCTGCTGAGTTATGATTTTGAAAAATGCCCTTGGACAAGGAAAATATCAAAAGATTCTAAGGGGACAAGAGTAGCAGGACCATTTAGGAGGTATTCTAGGCCAGGAGTCAGCAAACCCCAGCTGGTGAAATACCTGCTTTGGTAAATAAAGTTTTATTAGAACACAGCCACACCCATTCACAGAGATCATATGGTGTGCAGAGTGTGTGTATATATATGTGTATATATATATATATATATATATAAAATTTACTACCTGAACTTTTTTTTTTTTTTTGGCCACACCACGTGGCTTGTGGGATCTCAGTTCCCCGAAAAGGGACTGAACCTGGGCCCTTGGCAGTGAAAGCGCAGAGTCCTAACCACTGGACCACCAGGGAATTCCCACTATGGACTTTTGAAGAAAATGTTTGCCCTGTCTAGGCTACAGATGGTGGTAGCCTGGACAGGTGCTTGTTGAAAAACACTATTTTAAGTTAAATAATTAAAATACTAAGACAGCTGATAGAAACCCCATCTCTTACATTCAAATTTCAAGGCAAGTGAGCATTTGCTCTAAAACAGAATACTGTATAAATCTCGCCTAACAGCATTCTACCACCAGCTTTCAACCTTGCTCTCCGTATGTGTTTTGGATAAGCTTGTGGAGGTTGGCTACTTACTTAAGATGCAAAACTTATCTTTAAGGACTCAGCTCGGGAAGCAGGCAGATTAAAACATGAGAACACTGCAGTGGCTTATGCCCCACCGAGACCCTTTCGTCTGCCCAAAAAGCTGAGCAGTAAATGGCCAATGTGAGGGTTTTCAAGATTACTGGCCCAGTTGTCTGTTTGAAGACAGACCAAAACATTGCCAAGAGACAGTGACGACGACCCCAAAACACAAGAGAAAAGGTTATGGTTATCAGTGGAGTCCCCCAGTAGTGTGCGTGTCAGATCACCCTCAAAGACAGGACCCTAAATGTAAGCTCTACATATCTGGCACTCTCTCTACCCTCTTCTGATGAGACCTCTTAGCTTCCAGACCTCTTCCCTTCCTTCCAAATTAGCTCAGATGTCATTCCTGAGTCCTTGGCGTTCCTTATAATTTATATGGTATGTTTCATATATTGCTGGAACGTAATTTTTTCCCCAAAGCTGATATGCCAGAAGTGTCACAATCGTTTTCTATTCCTAATTTTGATTAAATCAACATGCGACCTTCTAAAATGTGACCGAGGATTTCAGATTTGTTTTTAAATCATGTTTGCCTCAGGTTATCTATAATTTGGGAAATTTTCACTAAGAGAAAAGCATTACAGGATAATGGTTAAGAGGTGTAGCTCTGAAGTCAATAACTGCATTTGAACTGCGGCTAAACAAGTGTTAGATGTGAGTTTAACATTATAATATACAATTATACCATAACTTACATTGGTATCACGTTATATATTATATTACAATATGCTATAAAGAAACAATGCATTCCTTTATTCATACAAATGCAGCCTTGTTCTAAGACATGATTTTAAATGCCTACTAAAATAATGAGTTTAAATTCAACGAGTGCTTACTATGTGTAGGCACTCTGCTAAGAACATTTTAAAGATGCGATCTCATTTATTCCTCACGATGATTCTTTAGGAGGTTAGTATTATTATTTTCACTTTAGGACAAGGAAAAGTGAAGCTCAGAGAGGCTGAGTGACCTGCCCAAAGACACACATCTTATAAATGGCAGAAGCAGCACTGAAGCCCAGGCCTGCCTGACTCCAGAGTCCATGCTACTGGCCACAGCACTAGGCTAACTCCCTTTCCTCCACCTAATACTTTCTTAAACATAGTCACTTCCCGAGGACTTAAAACCTAATGATTTCCAGTACACAGAAGTCAAGTAATTCCTCACGTCCATAACTGACCATTCTGAACAGTAAGTAGCTGCTTAAGGGAAGTGAGGTACATTTTCAGTTAATAATGGTGTAAGCCAGAAAATAGTCACAGAAGCCACGATATTCCAGGAAAACCAAGGCCACTCCACTGCTTATCTGAAAGCAAGACCTTGAGGGGACGCTGCTACCGATTTTCTGCTACTTGATTCACTTTCCCCCCTTTCTGGGGGGAGGCAGCAAGAATGGGTTACCTCACTACCTGTGCTATTTTCAGCACAGCTAATAGATGAAATATAAATCAACGTCATAGACATTTAACCTCCACTGCCAGTAGTCAGTGGAAATGTGGAGGAGCGGAGCCCTGGACCAGGAATCAGTCAGGAGTCCTGGTTTTCCAGCTGGCTCTTCCGGTGTACAACCTTGGGCAAGACCTTCAGTGGTCTCGCTCCCTGTAAAATGCAGGGATGAACTAAACCAGTGTTTTCTAAAGAGTACAAAGCAATTTGGGGAGGTGCATGGATGAATGTTCAAAAATATTTTAAATAAATCTAAATTTTAAATGATTTTAAAATACAAAGTAAATAGAATACTGAGGGTTCAATGATATGACAAAAATCATAATAAAGGTGGTACACGATTCACTAACGTTAGGAAACATGGCAATTAATTATTCCCAGTGCACATCTTTAAGTTGTGTAATCAGAGTAGCTCACCCTATAAACCCGAACAGAAAGCTGTGAATATTTCCACAACTTCACATTTAATAAAACTTTACACTAAATGGAAACAGGCAAACCTATCTGAATGGCGGCAAGTCATCCACACGCTGTCATCCACACGCTGATTGGGTCCACGTCATTCAACATAGTCACTGTCGATTCGAAAGCAGAGGTGAGAGCTCACACCACCACTTAGGGAGGAGGAACCAACCCAACCTGCTTCCCTGGAACCTCTGCTCTAAAGTCACCCAGGGTGGCCCTGCCCTGGCGAACTGACAGACTAGACTGCAAGTCTCTACTCTCCACAGCAGGAAGACACAGTATGTGGCCAGAGCGGTCGAGCCCAGTGGCTGAGGGTGAGCAAGTCTCAGAGGGCAGGTGTGGAGCCACGGTGCACAGAGGCAAGTCCTCATTCTGCACCCACCACCTAGGTTACTATGAAGACAGCAGTGTATCAAATTCATTGTGCACTTACTAAGTGCCTGACGGTGCCCTCATTTCATCTTCACGGTGACCTCAGACAGGAGCTCAATTCTGTGGGATCTGGAGCCAGTCTGCCTAGAATTGTACCCATGGGGATACCAAGATAACAATGTAAAGCACCCAGAACAACGCTGGGCACGTGGTAAGGAACGAGAAATGTTTGCTAAGTTTAACCTTCTATTGAAAAATAATAAAATAATAATACAAAAAAAGTACATGGGTGAGTTGACAGCCTGAATCTTCACGTACTAAAACAATGCCTGTGCAACGAGCATCCAGATCAGGAAACAGAACAGAACCCCCGAAGCTGCCTCACGACCCCTTCAGTCACTACCCACCTCCACCTCCCAAGGGTAACCTCCTAACTTCTAATGTTAGCTATTCCAAAAAAAAAAAAAGTATCTATCTATATAGATATAGATAGATAGATATAGCCACCACCAATGATCTCCCTTTTACAGATGAGGAAACTGAGGTTTAAAGATGGTAGATAACTTATCTGAAGTCACTAAGCTAGTGACTGGCAGAACCAGAACTTGAACTTATATAGACTGAATCCAAAGCCTTAATAACCACTGCACTATACTACCTCTTGGGTATTCTGCAACCATCAAATGAGAGAACTTATATGAAAGTCCTTGCCTGGCACCCAGCACAACACGAGCTCAATGAATGGTAGCTATTGTTGTCATTAGAGATGGGGCCCTGGCTGATTCTGCCCTGTTAACTGGCATTAACCAAAACAAGGAATTCTATATGTCAATCAAATAAGATATCAGCTCTTCTTAGTACCTTTTGCTGACAACTTCATGCCACCCACATTTGGGGAGAATTAAATACTCCCTTATCTGTTTGCAAAGCACTTTACAAACTACCTTTAAATAGCGTGACCTCACTGAGAAAGTTGCTGGTTATACTGTCTCCCCATGACAGGGAGCTCTTTGAGGTGTGGACCTGTCTCAATCATCTCGGTACTCCCAGGACAAAGGTTCCTTGACTGGGAGCTCCAGGGATTAGCTTAGAGAATTCATGAAGCTCCTGAAATTACATAAAACTATTTAAATATTTCTGAGGAGCGGTTCAAAGTTTTCAAGTCTTGAAAAGGTCTATGCTCCAAAACAAGTTCAAGAACTTCTCTAATGCACAGCAATGTGTTTGGCACATAGAAAGTACTCATTAAACGTTTGCTAAAATTAAAGTGAATATGGAGAAGCCTGTCGGAAAAACGCTAAGATGACCAGCTGAGGCTCCAAGCTGAAATACTGTTCCAGCTAGGATCCCCCCTCCAAAGACCCTCAAGATGACATGACCATTAGTTTTCTCCCCTATGTCCCATCTAATTCCACCAGCATCCCTTTGATGCTTTGAAGATTCTGCTGCAGAATTCTCATTGAGATGGAAAGCTACCCAACTATCTCTGCAAAGGAACCGAGTCCCTCTTAGAATGCAGAAGACATGGGTCCAAGAACTACTGCATATATTAACTGTTTGTGTGCCTCCGAGAATACCGCTTTATCTCCCTTTGGCTTATTATTTCCAAATATAAAATGAAAATTATAACCCTTGTCCTGACTATTTCACTCGGTTGTTGTGAGGATCTAATTCCACGGTAAGATAAAACCAGCAACAAACTTGTCTTATTTATCTTTACACTGGCCCGGCATCCAGCAAGAGGCCTTGGACTCAGCAGATCCTCAAACAGCAGCAGGCAATCCCCATCACAATTTCCATGAACAGTACTCAGTCTTGCAAGTGATCTGCTATCACCTGATACTAGGATAAAAATGTAGTTCATGCCTCCAAAAGTACTGGCTATTCTTTACCAAGTGTCTTTAAACAAAACTCTAAATGCAAAACATTTTCAAGAGGGATGATTAACAGAGTTAAAGAACTGCACAGCAAAGCTAGGGAGAGGGGAGCTCGAACAGACACGCGACACAACACATTAGAAAGTAAAAACCAAAATAATATGGCCAAAACTTTTTTCAGATCTAGCTGGATGGAAGCTCTGAATGTTGGTGAGCTTGAAGGGACCACTGAGATTATCTAGCTTAATATTTCCTGAAGTTTGATCCACAGACGGTGATTTGGTTTTATGAAAAGAGGGTATGAAGTGACAGAACTTGGGTATATTTAAAATGCATATCCCAAACCCTAGTAGGACTTAATGCACAGAAGCATACTCAGGGCTCTGAGAAGTCCTGCAGTAAAGAAGCCAATTCACCTTTATTTAACCCTGTATCCCCCAGACTTCTCTGTCCATGAGCCCTTTTCCATGGAAGATCTATGAACAGCTTGTAGATCAAATGCTGGGAAAGGCCAACCTAGCCCAAGGTCATGCAGCTACTTGCAGGAGACTCAGATCTCTTAACTCTCCACCAGAGCTCTTTCCATTAGAAATTTAAATTATTGTATGGGCTCACAATTTGGAAAAGGATGAGGAAAAAAAGCTGCTGACTAGGCATCCCGATGGGCAGTGCAGAACAAAAGCAAAGTGGCGAGAACAAAGGCAACTCGAAGAGTCAATGCCCCGTGCAAAGGGGCAGCTGCTACCCAGCTCCTGCCAAATAGTCACTGCAGAACGTGGGAGCAGTATGGCCAAGTATTAGATAAAAATCTCACTTTTTACGTGAAATTGTTCTAGTTTCTAAGTGTTGGCAGCGTGTGGTCAAACAAAGCATGCCTGCAGGCCCGCTCTGAGCCTTCTCCAGCCCACAAGCCACCAGTCTGAAAACTCTGGTCTAGGCAAATTTTTATTTGGGACTTAAGAAACCTTACTTTGATGATACACATGGGTTATCAGATTTTAAAAGAAAGATAAAGAAGTCCCAGCTGAATATCAGAAAAGCGTTAGAGGCATACAGAGGCATACCATCTACTTTTCAATACCAAATATGAAGTTCAGTGCTTCCATTAAAGTGTGGTGACCCAGGGCTTCCCTGGTGGCGCAGTTGTTTAGAGTCCGCCTGCCGACGTAGGGGACACGGGTTTGTGCCCCGGTCCAGGAGGATCCCACATGCCGTGGAGCGGCTGGGCCCGTGAGCCATGGCTGCTGAGCCTGCGCGTCCGGAGCCTGTGCTCCGCGGCGGGAGAGGCCACAGCAGTGAGAGGCCCGCGTACCGCAACAGAAAAAAAAAAAAAAGTGTGGTGACCCAAATGGGCTCAGTCACATCATGAAAACCCTTAAACAAGAACTCGCTCTCTGTAGGGTACTCTACTGGTCCCATCAAAGCAAAGACACAGAGCAACCCACAGATGTCCTGCAGACACTGGTTTTCTTCAAATGTCCGAGAAAGTTCAAATGAATGTACATGCAGGAGTTAGTCCCTTGTGAAATGATGATCTGAGCTACTCAACCACTGGGCATGTCTAAGACAGTCTCAGTGGAGTAAACTTAAAGCCACTGAGCATTCAGCACACGTGACTCTGCCATGAGGCACAAACATCACATATGAGGTGAGAGAAGGCAGTATCTCTCAAGGAGTGTCCAACAGTCAATGAACACAGGCCTTTTCTTTAAATGGTGGCGGCACATTCTTTTAAAGGAAATGTAGTGTTTCTATACAGCACATGTGCCAAATCATCTACTGCTCAGGCTCGAAGTGTGAAACAGCAGCACTGGGAAGCATTTTCTGCAGGACTGTGGAACTTCCGAGGCCCCACACCAACCAAACAGTTCCAAAAAACAGTGCTAGTAAAGAGTAGGCTCTGGGCCTTAAAATCTGTCCACTGACTCTTCAGTGCCTTGGTCACAGTCATTTGAGAGCAGAATCACCATGATGCCCAACTCCATGAGGTACCAATTAACACCATATTTATGTGAATAGAACACTCTAGAATTATGCAGTGCAGAGGCAATGACTGGGTCTAGGTCAAAATAGGAGCTTAAAGTCCTAAGAAGCCCTAGCAGTTTGATAAGAGAACGTCTATTTGGGTGATGACTGGCAGGCGGTTGGTCCAGCTCGTGGAAGGAAGGCTGCTGGGAATGTGAAGTACACCGTGGTGTGACATCGTCCTGTTAACATGCGAATGGGTGCACCTGGTGACGGATGCCACTAAACTATCAGCAGTGGGCTTTCCAGGAACTCTTTTATATTTTTAGAAAAGCTAAACAAAACAGATTTGTATCTTCTCATCCATAATCTCCATGAGGTCCCCTTGAAAGCCTGACAGACAGTAGTCAGCTTAGAGGTGCAGTGTGGCCACAGAACAGGATAATCTGGCTTTAAGTCCATATCCCATTCTTATTAGGATCCTGCGCTCTCTAAACAACGAGTTGAAGAATTGAAGAAACACTTTATTTTTGCTAACCAGCCAATGACTTCAGAGAAATGGACATGATTTTTTTTTTTTAAACACCCGGCAGTTTTAGATCTTCACCAGTGGGACTGAATCAGATCACATTTCTACATTTGTGTACTTCCCTACAAAATGGCTATGTTATCCCTTTGGCCAAACACTATTAGCTTACTGGACTTGACACTGCTGCAGAAATTTTAAATTTTACATGACATCTTCAGAGACTCCCTTCAGATCTAGGAATACCATGCTTAGAGTGATCTAACAGCAACCATTGGTTCCCTTTGTTGGAAAGAGTCCAAAGGATACAAAAGGAGGCTTCAACATGCCAGGAGGGAAGCTTAGTGGATTAGGTACTGGACTCTACATATCAGACTTAATAGAAACTGCAGGTTCAAATCCCATCAGGGTCAACTCAGACTCTGCTGTGATATTCTGGATAAACTGGGCACCAGACAGCTTACTGCTCCCTGACAAACTTATGAGGGCCTTACAGACTGCCCCTGGTGTTTACGAGGACACCTAAGAGGAGAGAAAGCTTTCCAATCATTTAAATAAAGAAATGCACTGTCTTTTACCTCCAGTTACTGGGGGGAAAATCACATTTCTGCAACATGCTGTGTATACAATGGCGAGGCAGAACCACCATCATCAGATGCCCAAATGATATGAGCCCCTTCGAGGTAAGCTTTACTATGGATATAAGCACACAATATTTTAGATTTCTAACATTCAATTCTTGCCCAATGCAAATCTACAAATAAACCTAAAATTACCCACAAACCTGTGTTTTCTTTAGTTTTTAAAGGCCATCAAATCCTTGGAGATAGTATCGCCCTCCAGCTGTGAATATTCGGAAGTAATGCACTTACAGCACTGTCTCCACTGGGCTTACAACTGCTCCAGTCAATGGTGCCTTTCAGAGCTGGGAACATTTCCAGTGAAGTTTCCTCTGCTAGTAGTAAACACCACTGCTTCAACAATCCACATTAGGTCAGCATTTAACAGAGGGTCTCCCTCCCTCTTGAGCAGGTTGTCCAAGAATATGAGTTCAACCACTGGCTCAAGAGAAGCAGAAAGTCTTCTCAATGGTTCAAAATTCATTTTATGTTCAACTACAGGCCTTCTGCAAACTGAGGATCTGAGCTCTTTAGGGCAGTGACTATAATTCTTCCTGGATACAGAGGCCGACAAGGTGACTGTCACACATCAGCACAGAGTGAAAGCCATTACATATTAGTAGCCAGTGAGAAACAAGGTTCAGGACCCTGTATTGTAGAGGAGAGCAGTGAAACACGCCGGCAAGCAGAGTGCTGGAAGGGGAGCTGGATGGCACTGTTCATCCATTACAGCCACTGGCTGGCTCTGAAGTCTAAGTAAGATGGATACTCACTATATATTGGTTGGTGCCTAGGCAGTAAGTAACAAGTCATCGGATAAAGTTTTAGGCGGAACCACAGGTTTGGAAACTTCTGGGATCCAATGTAATGTCTACAGGAGCATCAGTATTACAATGAAAAGTCAGTATCTGGGAAACAGGTAGGGTTCCCTCCCCTGGAATACTGGAAAGAGGTGTAAAGACCATATCTTCAAGCGACCGAGTGGAGGCTTTCTTCTAATACAATGAGTCCTGTAGCTTTCTGTTAGGAATCAAGCAGTAATTAGTTATAGCCCAACTTTTAAAGTATCCGTTAGTATGCCTACAATTAAATAGGAAGAGACGATGAGTATAAGACACTCAGCAGAAGAAATTTAAGTGTTAGAGCTAACACTTAAGTTCAGTAAGCTTCACACACAATACAAGGACATGTTCTGTTCTAAACATCATACCAGAAACCAAAGAGTATTTCTGGCAGGTCCCATATGCATTCTCCAGGGAAGCTTGCAACCTCTTAAAAATCAGTTTATTTAACTCTGACAAAATGCACGACATTGTCAGATGGTCAAGTTTCACTGCTGGAATGACTTCATATCACATGCTCCCTGAAAGAGGAAAAACTATTGCCCATAAGGAATTTCTTCGTCTTATGGACCACCCACACCTATCTAACATCTTTCTTTCTCTCCTTTCTCTCCTCTCCTAGAACACCCTCGAAAGTAAAATACCCTCGAATTCCTTCCACTCCACCCTCGAAATATAATAAGTCTGAAGAGGATGTTTTCCAAGTTTTAAAAAGCTACTGGGCCTGAGACAGCCCCCTTCTGTCTAGACCGGGTCCTCGCCGTGAGCTCCCCTAGCCCCCAACCCCCGTAAACCTCAGAACCCCACGCTGGCTGCCCTGCGGGTCCAGCCCCGGCGTGGGGACGCGACAGGGCCAGGCGTCCCGGACAAATCCTTTCCCAGCGGCTGCAGGCACCTGGGAGACCGGCCCGACAGGCTGGGCCTGGGCCTCCCAGTGGCGCCTCATCCCTCGGCTCCTCTCGGCTGCAGGAGCCACAAGGAAAGGCCGAACCCAGCTGGGGCGTCAGCCCAGGTTACCTCCCGCCCCCAGGCCGGACCCCCTTCTCCCCATCAGGCCCGACCCGGCCCCGCCTCAGGCTCCCGTGCTCCTACCAGCCTGCCGCGCCCGTACCTGCCGGACCCGGTGCAGAGCGTCCACGAAGCCCTCGGCCTTCATCCCCACCGGAGCGCTCTGCCCCTGCACCAGCTCCGCCATTACCGCCCCCACCGCCGCCGCCGCTCGGCTCCCCCGTCGGGCCTCCCGCTCCGCTTGGGGACCCGTAGCCGGAAAGGGAAAGTCGCCCCACTTCCGGCGGAAGGGGAGCCGGGACGCTCGCCGACGCGAGAGGAGCCGCGTCTGCGGGGCGGGGTCAGGGCACGTGACCGCGGTCCGGCCGGAAGTGGGGGGCGGGCCCTGCGAGCGAGGCTGCCATCTGGTTTCGAGGGATAGGTTGCGATCCCGCCGATCCCGCCATTCCCAGACGCGATTTGGTCGAGGGCCGTCGATGATGTCGTGACAGACCCTTGAGGCGTGTGTGTGTGT